>NC_044508.1:21834297-21941848 GCF_902362185.1 Chanos chanos | reverse complement strand
AGTGCATGTTTTCTCAGCATGTGAAGGCAAGTTTCACTCTTTTTACTTTAAATGAAAGGTTTACAGTTAAAAGACAATTTGACACTGCAAATCAAACAAAAACACCCTTTCTGACTGATTTACAACATTTCCCACTTCCTTCTTGCACTTTCCCAACTTTTCTCTTACACTGACACTTGTTCTGCTAAAGAATGTTTCTGCTGCTTAAAAGGACCTTTCTCGCTGAGTTACGCGCTTCTGTGCAATGCTTCACTCGAAATGCATCTCTTACAGGCCAAATAAGCTTTCTTTCACACACACGTTGCACATGACACAAAACCGTGCTTCTCCACCTCAAGTGCATGTTTTCTCAGCATGTGAAGGCAAGTTTCACTCTTTTTACTTTAAATGAAAGGTTTACAGTTAAAAGACAATTTGACACTGCAAATCAAACAAAAACACCCTTTCTGACTGATTTACAACATTTCCCACTTCCTTCTTGCACTTTCCCAACTTTTCTCTTACACTGACACTTGTTCTGCTAAAGAATGTTTCTGCTGCTTAAAAGGACCTTTCTCGCTGAGTTACGCGCTTCTGTGCAATGCTTCACTCGAAATGCATCTCTTACAGGCCAAATAAGCTTTCTTTCACACACACGTTGCACATGACACAAAACGTGCTTCTCCACCTCAAGTGCATGTTTTCTCAGCATGTGAAGGCAAGTTTCACTCTTTTTACTTAAATGAAAGGTTTACAGTTAAAAGAGAATTTGACACTGCAAATCAAACAAAAACACCCTTTCTGACTGATTTACAACATTTCCCACTTCCTTCTTGCACTTTCCCAACTTTTCTCTTACACTGACACTTGTTCTGCTAAAGAATGTTTCTGCTGCTTAAAAGGACCTTTCTCGCTGAGTTACGCGCATCTGTGCAATGCTTCACTCGAAATGCATCTCTTACAGGCCAAATAAGCTTTCTTTCACACACACGTTGCACATGACACAAAACCCGCTTCTCCACCTCAAGTGCATGTTTTCTCAGCATGTGAAGGCAAGTTTCACTCTTTTTACTTTAAATGAAAGGTTTACAGTTAAAAGACAATTTGACACTGCAAATCAAACAAAAACCCCCTTTCTGACTGATTTACAACATTTCCCACTTCGTTCTTGCACTTTCCCAACTTTTCTCTTACACTGACACTTGTTCTGCTAAAGAATGTTTCTGCTGCTTAAAAGGACCTTTCTCGCTGAGTTACGCGCTTCTGTGCAATGCTTCACTCGAAATGCATCTCTTACAGGCCAAATAAGCTTTCTTTCACACACACGTTGCACATGACACAAAACGTGCTTCTCCAGCTCAAGTACATGTTTTCTCAGCAAGTACAGGCAAGGTTTCCACTCTTTTTACTTCAAGCGAAAGGTTTACAGTTAAATGACAATTTGACACTGCAAATAACACAAAAACACCCTTTTCTGACTGATTTACAACATTTCCCACTTCCCTCTTGCACTTTCCCAACTTTTCTCTTACACTGACACTTGTTCTGCTAAAGAATGTTTCTGCTGCTTACAAGGACCTTTCTGGCTGAGTTACGCGCTTCTGTGCAATGCTTCACTCTAAATGCATCTCTTACAGGCCAATAAGCTTTCTTTCACACACACGTTGCACATGACACAAAACGTGCTTCTCCAGCTCAAGTACATGTTTTCTCAGCAAGTACAGGCAGGTTCCACTCTTTTTACTTCAAGCGAAAGGTTTACAGTTAAAAGACAATTTGACACTGCAAATCACACAAAAACACCTTTTCTGACTGATTTACAACATTTCCCACTTCCTTCTTGCACTTTCCCAACTTTTCTCTTACACTGACACTTGTTCTGCTAAAGAATGTTTCTGCTGCTTAAAAGGACCTTTCTCGCTGAGTTACGCGCTTCTGTGCAATGCTTCACTCGAAATGCATCTCTTACAGGCCAAATAAGCTTTCTTTCACACACACGTTGCACATGACACAAAACGTGCTTCTCCAGCTCAAGTACATGTTTTCTCAGCAAGTACAGGCAGGTTCCACTCTTTTTACTTCAAGCGAAAGGTTTACAGTTAAAAGACAATTTGACACTGCAAATCACACAAAAACACCTTTTCTGACTGATTTACAACATTTCCCACTTCCTTCTTGCACTTTCCCAACTTTTCTCTTACACTGACACTTGTTCTGCTAAAGAATGTTTCTGCTGCTTAAAAGGACCTTTCTCGCTGAGTTACGCGCTTCTGTGCAATGCTTCACTCTAAATGCATCTCTTACAGGCCAAATAAGCTTTCTTTCACACACACGTTGCACATGACACAAAACCCGCTTCTCCACCTCAAGTGCATGTTTTCTCAGCATGTGAAGGCAAGTTTCACTCTTTTTACTTTCAATGAAAAGGTTTACAGTTAAAAGACAATTTGACACTGCAAATCAAACAAAAACACCCTTTCTGACTGATTTACAACATTTCCCACTTCCTTCTTGCACTTTCCCAACTTTTCTCTTACACTGACACTTGCTCTGCTAAAGAATGTTTCTGCTACTTAAAAGGACCTTTCTCGCTGAGTTACGCGCTTCTGTGCAATGCTTCACTCGAAATGCATCTCTTACAGGCCAAATAAGCTTTCTTTCACACACACGTTGCACATGACACAAAACGTGCTTCTCCACCTCAAGTGCATGTTCTCTCATTAAGGAAAGTCAAGTTTTACTCTTCTTACCTGAAGCGAAAGGTTTACAGTTAAAAGACAATTTGACACTGCAAATCAAACAAAAACACCCTTTCTGACTGATTTACAACATTTCCCACTTAGTTCTTGCACTTTCCCAACTTTTCTCTTACACTGACACTTCTTCTGCTAAAGAATGTTTCTGCTACTTAAAAGGACCTTTCTCGCTGAGTTATGCGCTTCTGTGCAATGCTTCACTCGAAATGCATCTCTTACAGGCCAAATAAGCTTTCTTTCACACACACGTTGCACATGACACAAAACGTGCTTCTCCACCTCAAGTGCATGTTCTCTCATTAAGGAAAGTCAAGTTTTCACTCTTCTTACCTGAAGCGAAAGGTTTACAGTTAAAAGACAATTTGACACTGCAAATCAAACAAAAACACCCTTTCTGACTGATTTACAACATTTCCCACTTCCCTTCTTGCACTTTCCCAACTTTTCTCTTACACTGACACTTGTTCTGCTAAAGAATGTTTCTGCTGCTTAAAAGGACCTTTCTCGCTGAGTTACGCGCTTCTGTGCAATGCTTCACTCGAAATGCATCTCTTACAGGCCAAATAAGCTTTCTTTCACACACACGTTGCACATGACACAAAACGTGCTTCTCCACCTCAAGTGCATGTTTTCTCAGCATGTGAAGGCAAGTTTCACTCTTTTACTTTAAATGAAAGGTTTACAGTTAAAAGACAATTTGACACTGCAAATCAAACAAAACCCCCTTTCTGACTGATTTACAACATTTCCCACTTCCTTCTTGCACTTTCCCAACTTTTCTCTTACACTGACACTTGTTCTGCTAAAGAATGTTTCTGCTGCTTAAAAGGACCTTTCTCGCTGAGTTACGCGCTTCTGTGCAATGCTTCACTCGAAATGCATCTCTTACAGGCCAAATAAGCTTTCTTTCACACACACGTTGCACATGACACAAAACCCGCTTCTCCACCTCAAGTGCATGTTTTCTCAGCATGTGAAGGCAAGTTTCACTCTTTTTACTTTAAATGAAAGGTTTACAGTTAAAAGACAATTTGACACTGCAAATCAAACAAAAACACCCTTTCTGACTGATTTACAACATTTCCCACTTCCTTCTTGCACTTTCCCAACTTTTCTCTTACACTGACACTTGTTCTGCTAAAGAATGTTTCTGCTGCTTACAAGGACCTTTCTCGCTGAGTTACGCGCATCTGTGCAATGCTTCACTCTAAATGCATCTCTTACAGGCCAAATAAGCTTTCTTTCACACACACGTTGCACATGACACAAAACCCGCTTCTCCACCTCAAGTGCATGTTTTCTCAGCATGTGAAGGCAAGTTTCACTCTTTTTACTTTAAATGAAAGGTTTACAGTTAAAAGACAATTTGACACTGCAAATCAAACAAAAACCCCCTTTCTGACTGATTTACAACATTTCCCACTTAGTTCTTGCACTTTCCCAACTTTTCTCTTACACTGACACTTGTTCTGCTAAAGAATGTTTCTGCTGCTTAAAAGGACCTTTCTCGCTGAGTTACGCGCTTCTGTGCAATGCTTCACTCGAAATGCATCTCTTACAGGCCAAATAAGCTTTCTTTCACACACACGTTGCACATGACACAAAACGTGCTTCTCCAGCTCAAGTACATGTTTTCTCAGCAAGTACAGGCAGGTTCCACTCTTTTTACTTCAAGCGAAAGGTTTACAGTTAAATGACAATTTGACACTGCAAATAACACAAAAACACCTTTTCTGACTGATTTACAACATTTCCCACTTCCCTCTTGCACTTTCCCAACTTTTCTCTTACACTGACACTTGTTCTGCTAAAGAATGTTTCTGCTGCTTACAAGGACCTTTCTGGCTGAGTTACGCGCTTCTGTGCAATGCTTCACTCTAAATGCATCTCTTACAGGCCAAATAAGCTTTCTTTCACACACACGTTGCACATGACACAAAACGTGCTTCTCCACCTCAAGTGCATGTTTTCTCAGTAAGGAAAGGCAAGTTTCACTCTTCTTACCTTAAGCGAAAAGTTTACAGTTAAAAGAGAATTTGACACTGCAAATCAAACAAAAACACCCTTTCTGACTGATTTACAACATTTCCCACTTCCTTCTTGCACTTTCCCAACTTTTCTCTTACACTGACACTTGTTCTGCTAAAGAATGTTTCTGCTGCTTAAAAGGACCTTTCTCGCTGAGTTACGCGCTTCTGTGCAATGCTTCACTCTAAATGCATCTCTTACAGGCCAAATAAGCTTTCTTTCACACACACGTTGCACATGACACAAAACGTGCTTCTCCAGCTCAAGTACATGTTTTCTCAGCAAGTACAGGCAGGTTCCACTCTTTTTACTTCAAGCGAAAGGTTTACAGTTAAAAGACAATTTGACACTGCAAATCACACAAAAACACCTTTTCTGACTGATTTACAACATTTCCCACTTCCTTCTTGCACTTTCCCAACTTTTCTCTTACACTGACACTTGTTCTGCTAAAGAATGTTTCTGCTGCTTAAAAGGACCTTTCTCGCTGAGTTACGCGCTTCTGTGCAATGCTTCACTCGAAATGCATCTCTTACAGGCCAAATAAGCTTTCTTTCACACACACGTTGCACATGACACAAAACCCGCTTCTCCACCTCAAGTGCATGTTTTCTCAGCATGTGAAGGCAAGTTTCACTCTTTTTACTTTAAATGAAAGTTTACAGTTAAAAGACAATTTGACACTGCAAATCAAACAAAAACACCCTTTCTGACTGATTTACAACATTTCCCACTTCCTTCTTGCACTTTCCCAACTTTTCTCTTACACTGACACTTGCTCTGCTAAAGAATGTTTCTGCTACTTAAAAGGACCTTTCTCGCTGAGTTACGCGCTTCTGTGCAATGCTTCACTCGAAATGCATCTCTTACAGGCCAAATAAGCTTTCTTTCACACACACGTTGCACATGACACAAAACGTGCTTCTCCACCTCAAGTGCATGTTCTCTCATTAAGGAAAGTCAAGTTTTACTCTTCTTACCTGAAGCGAAAGGTTTACAGTTAAAAGACAATTTGACACTGCAAATCAAACAAAAACACCCTTTCTGACTGATTTACAACATTTCCCACTTAGTTCTTGCACTTTCCCAACTTTTCTCTTACACTGACACTTCTTCTGCTAAAGAATGTTTCTGCTACTTAAAAGGACCTTTCTCGCTGAGTTACGCGCTTCTGTGCAATGCTTCACTCGAAATGCATCTCTTACAGGCCAAATAAGCTTTCTTTCACACACACGTTGCACATGACACAAAACGTGCTTCTCCACCTCAAGTGCATGTTCTCTCATTAAGGAAAGTCAAGTTTCACTCTTCTTACCTGAAGCGAAAGGTTTACAGTTAAAAGAGAATTTGACACTGCAAATCAAACAAAAACACCCTTTCTGACTGATTTACAACATTTCCCACTTCCTTCTTGCACTTTCCCAACTTTTCTCTTACACTGACACTTGTTCTGCTAAAGAATGTTTCTGCTGCTTAAAAGGACCTTTCTCGCTGAGTTACTGCGCTTCTGTGCAATGCTTCACTCGAAATGCATCTCTTACAGGCCAAATAAGCTTTCTTTCACACACACGTTGCACATGACACAAAACGTGCTTCTCCACCTCAAGTGCATGTTTTCTCAGCATGTGAAGGCAAGTTTCACTCTTTTTACTTTAAATGAAAGGTTTACAGTTAAAAGACAATTTGACACTGCAAATCAAACAAAAACCCCCTTTCTGACTGATTTACAACATTTCCCACTTCCTTCTTGCACTTTCCCAACTTTTCTCTTACACTGACACTTGTTCTGCTAAAGAATGTTTCTGCTGCTTAAAAGGACCTTTCTCGCTGAGTTACGCGCTTCTGTGCAATGCTTCACTCGAAATGCATCTCTTACAGGCCAAATAAGCTTTCTTTCACACACACGTTGCACATGACACAAAACCCGCTTCTCCACCTCAAGTGCATGTTTTCTCAGCATGTGAAGGCAAGTTTCACTCTTTTTACTTTAAATGAAAGGTTTACAGTTAAAAGACAATTTGACACTGCAAATCAAACAAAAACACCCTTTCTGACTGATTTACAACATTTCCCACTTCCTTCTTGCACTTTCCCAACTTTTCTCTTACACTGACACTTGTTCTGCTAAAGAATGTTTCTGCTGCTTACAAGGACCTTTCTCGCTGAGTTACGCGCATCTGTGCAATGCTTCACTCTAAATGCATCTCTTACAGGCCAAATAAGCTTTCTTTCACACACACGTTGCACATGACACAAAACCCGCTTCTCCACCTCAAGTGCATGTTTCTCAGCATGTGAAGGCAAGTTTCACTCTTTTTACTTTAAATGAAAGGTTTACAGTTAAAAGACAATTTGACACTGCAAATCAAACAAAAACCCCCTTTCTGACTGATTTACAACATTTCCCACTTAGTTCTTGCACTTTCCCAACTTTTCTCTTACACTGACACTTGTTCTGCTAAAGAATGTTTCTGCTGCTTAAAAGGACCTTTCTCGCTGAGTTACGCGCTTCTGTGCAATGCTTCACTCGAAATGCATCTCTTACAGGCCAAATAAGCTTTCTTTCACACACACGTTGCACATGACACAAAACGTGCTTCTCCAGCTCAAGTACATGTTTTCTCAGCAAGTACAGGCAGGTTCCACTCTTTTTACTTCAAGCGAAAGGTTTACAGTTAAATGACAATTTGACACTGCAAATAACACAAAAACACCTTTTCTGACTGATTTACAACATTTCCCACTTCCCTCTTGCACTTTCCCAACTTTTCTCTTACACTGACACTTGTTCTGCTAAAGAATGTTTCTGCTGCTTACAAGGACCTTTCTGGCTGAGTTACGCGCTTCTGTGCAATGCTTCACTCTAAATGCATCTCTTACAGGCCAAATAAGCTTTCTTTCACACACACGTTGCACATGACACAAAACGTGCTTCTCCACCTCAAGTGCATGTTCTCTCATTAAGGAAAGTCAAGTTTTACTCTTCTTACCTGAAGCGAAAGGTTTACAGTTAAAAGACAATTTGACACTGCAAATCAAACAAAAACACCCTTTCTGACTGATTTACAACATTTCCCACTTCCTTCTTGCACTTTCCCAACTTTTCTCTTACACTGACACTTGTTCTGCTAAAGAATGTTTCTGCTGCTTAAAAGGACCTTTCTCGCTGAGTTACGCGCTTCTGTGCAATGCTTCACTCGAAATGCATCTCTTACAGGCCAAATAAGCTTTCTTTCACACACACGTTGCACATGACACAAAACGTGCTTCTCCAGCTCAAGTACATGTTTTCTCAGCAAGTACAGGCAGGTTCCACTCTTTTTACTTCAAGCGAAAGGTTTACAGTTAAAAGACAATTTGACACTGCAAATCACACAAAAACACCTTTTCTGACTGATTTACAACATTTCCCACTTCCTTCTTGCACTTTCCCAACTTTTCTCTTACACTGACACTTGTTCTGCTAAAGAATGTTTCTGCTGCTTAAAAGGACCTTTCTCGCTGAGTTACGCGCTTCTGTGCAATGCTTCACTCGAAATGCATCTCTTACAGGCCAAATAAGCTTTCTTTCACACACACGTTGCACATGACACAAAACCCGCTTCTCCACCTCAAGTGCATGTTTTCTCAGCATGTGAAGGCAAGTTTCACTCTTTTTACTTTAAATGAAAAGGTTTACAGTTAAAAGACAATTTGACACTGCAAATCAAACAAAAACACCCTTTCTGACTGATTTACAACATTTCCCACTTCCTTCTTGCACTTTCCCAACTTTTCTCTTACACTGACACTTGCTCTGCTAAAGAATGTTTCTGCTACTTAAAAGGACCTTTCTCGCTGAGTTACGCGCTTCTGTGCAATGCTTCACTCGAAATGCATCTCTTACAGGCCAAATAAGCTTTCTTTCACACACACGTTGCACATGACACAAAACCGGCTTCTCCACCTCAAGTGCATGTTCTCTCATTAAGGAAAGTCAAGTTTTACTCTTCTTACCTGAAGCGAAAGGTTTACAGTTAAAAGACAATTTGACACTGCAAATCAAACAAAAACACCCTTTCTGACTGATTTACAACATTTCCCACTTCGTTCTTGCACTTTCCCAACTTTTCTCTTACACTGACACTTGCTCTGCTAAAGAATGTTTCTGCTACTTAAAAGGACCTTTCTCGCTGAGTTACGCGCTTCTGTGCAATGCTTCACTCGAAATGCATCTCTTACAGGCCAAATAAGCTTTCTTTCACACACACGTTGCACATGACACAAAATGTGCTTCTCCACCTCAAGTGCATGTTCTCTCATTAAGGAAAGTCAAGTTTTACTCTTCTTACCTGAAGCGAAAGGTTTACAGTTAAAAGAGAATTTGACACTGCAAATCAAACAAAAACACCCTTTCTGACTGATTTACAACATTTCCCACTTCCTTCTTGCACTTTCCCAACTTTTCTCTTACACTGACACTTGTTCTGCTAAAGAATGTTTCTGCTGCTTAAAAGGACCTTTCTCGCTGAGTTACTGCGCATCTGTGCAATGCTTCACTCGAAATGCATCTCTTACAGGCCAAATAAGCTTTCTTTCACACACACGTTGCACATGACACAAAACGTGCTTCTCCACCTCAAGTACATGTTTTCTCAGCAAGTACAGGCAGGTTTCACTCTTTTTACTTCAAGTGAAAGGTTTACAGTTAAAAGACAATTTGACACTGCAAATCACACAAAAACACCTTTTCTGACTGATTTACAACATTTCCCACTTCCTTCTTGCACTTTCCCAACTTTTCTCTTACACTGACACTTGTTCTGCTAAAGAATGTTTCTGCTGCTTAAAAGGACCTTTCTCGCTGAGTTACGCGCTTCTGTGCAATGCTTCACTCGAAATGCATCTCTTACAGGCCAAATAAGCTTTCTTTCACACACACGTTGCACATGACACAAAACGTGCTTCTCCACCTCAAGTGCATGTTTTCTCAGCAAGTACAGGCAGGTTCCACTCTTTTTACTTCAAGCGAAAGGTTTACAGTTAAAAGACAATTTGACACTGCAAATCACACAAAAACACCTTTTCTGACTGATTTACAACATTTCCCACTTCCTTCTTGCACTTTCCCAACTTTTCTCTTACACTGACACTTGTTCTGCTAAAGAATGTTTCTGCTGCTTAAAAGGACCTTTCTCGCTGAGTTACGCGCTTCTGTGCAATGCTTCACTCTAAATGCATCTCTTACAGGCCAAATAAGCTTTCTTTCACACACACGTTGCACATGACACAAAACGTGCTTCTCCAGCTCAAGTACATGTTTTCTCAGCAAGTACAGGCAGGTTCCACTCTTTTTACTTCAAGCGAAAGGTTTACAGTTAAAAGACAATTTGACACTGCAAATCACACAAAAACACCTTTTCTGACTGATTTACAACATTTCCCACTTCCTTCTTGCACTTTCCCAACTTTTCTCTTACACTGACACTTGTTCTGCTAAAGAATGTTTCTGCTGCTTAAAAGGACCTTTCTCGCTGAGTTACGCGCTTCTGTGCAATGCTTCACTCTAAATGCATCTCTTACAGGCCAAATAAGCTTTCTTTCACACACACGTTGCACATGACACAAAACCCGCTTCTCCACCTCAAGTGCATGTTTTCTCAGCATGTGAAGGCAAGTTTCACTCTTTTTACTTTAAATGAAAAGTTTACAGTTAAAAGACAATTTGACACTGCAAATCAAACAAAAACACCCTTTCTGACTGATTTACAACATTTCCCACTTCCTTCTTGCACTTTCCCAACTTTTCTCTTACACTGACACTTGCTCTGCTAAAGAATGTTTCTGCTACTTAAAAGGACCTTTCTCGCTGAGTTACGCGCTTCTGTGCAATGCTTCACTCGAAATGCATCTCTTACAGGCCAAATAAGCTTTCTTTCACACACACGTTGCACATGACACAAAACGTGCTTCTCCACCTCAAGTGCATGTTCTCTCATTAAGGAAAGTCAAGTTTTACTCTTCTTACCTGAAGCGAAAGGTTTACAGTTAAAAGAGAATTTGACACTGCAAATCAAACAAAAACACCCTTTCTGACTGATTTACAACATTTCCCATTTAGTTCTTGCACTTTCCCAACTTTTCTCTTACACTGACACTTGCTCTGCTAAAGAATGTTTCTGCTACTTAAAAGGACCTTTCTCGCTGAGTTACGCGCTTCTGTGCAATGCTTCACTCGAAATGCATCTCTTACAGGCCAAATAAGCTTTCTTTCACACACACGTTGCACATGACACAAAACGTGCTTCTCCACCTCAAGTGCATGTTCTCTCATTAAGGAAAGTCAAGTTTTACTCTTCTTACCTGAAGCGAAAGGTTTACAGTTAAAAGAGAATTTGACACTGCAAATCAAACAAAAACACCCTTTCTGACTGATTTACAACATTTCCCACTTCCCTTCTTGCACTTTCCCAACTTTTCTCTTACACTGACACTTGTTCTGCTAAAGAATGTTTCTGCTGCTTAAAAGGACCTTTCTCGCTGAGTTACGCGCTTCTGTGCAATGCTTCACTCGAAATGCATCTCTTACAGGCCAAATAAGCTTTCTTTCACACACACGTTGCACATGACACAAAACGTGCTTCTCCACCTCAAGTGCATGTTTTCTCAGCATGTGAAGGCAAGTTTCACTCTTTTTACTTTAAATGAAAGGTTTACAGTTAAAAGACAATTTGACACTGCAAATCAAACAAAACCCCCTTTCTGACTGATTTACAACATTTCCCACTTCCTTCTTGCACTTTCCCAACTTTTCTCTTACACTGACACTTGTTCTGCTAAAGAATGTTTCTGCTGCTTAAAAGGACCTTTCTGGCTGAGTTACGCGCTTCTGTGCAATGCTTCACTCGAAATGCATCTCTTACAGGCCAAATAAGCTTTCTTTCACACACACGTTGCACATGACACAAAACCCGCTTCTCCACCTCAAGTGCATGTTTTCTCAGCATGTGAAGGCAAGTTTCACTCTTTTTACTTTAAATGAAAGGTTTACAGTTAAAAGACAATTTGACACTGCAAATCAAACAAAAACACCCTTTCTGACTGATTTACAACATTTCCCACTTCCTTCTTGCACTTTCCCAACTTTTCTCTTACACTGACACTTGTTCTGCTAAAGAATGTTTCTGCTGCTTACAAGGACCTTTCTCGCTGAGTTACGCGCATCTGTGCAATGCTTCACTCTAAATGCATCTCTTACAGGCCAAATAAGCTTTCTTTCACACACACGTTGCACATGACACAAAACCCGCTTCTCCACCTCAAGTGCATGTTTTCTCAGCATGTGAAGGCAAGTTTCACTCTTTTTACTTTAAATGAAAGGTTTACAGTTAAAAGACAATTTGACACTGCAAATCAAACAAAAACCCCCTTTCTGACTGATTTACAACATTTCCCACTTAGTTCTTGCACTTTCCCAACTTTTCTCTTACACTGACACTTGTTCTGCTAAAGAATGTTTCTGCTGCTTAAAAGGACCTTTCTCGCTGAGTTACGCGCTTCTGTGCAATGCTTCACTCTAAATGCATCTCTTACAGGCCAAATAAGCTTTCTTTCACACACACGTTGCACATGACACAAAACGTGCTTCTCCAGCTCAAGTACATGTTTTCTCAGCAAGTACAGGCAGGTTCCACTCTTTTTACTTCAAGCGAAAGGTTTACAGTTAAATGACAATTTGACACTGCAAATAACACAAAAACACCTTTTCTGACTGATTTACAACATTTCCCACTTCCCTCTTGCACTTTCCCAACTTTTCTCTTACACTGACACTTGTTCTGCTAAAGAATGTTTCTGCTGCTTACAAGGACCTTTCTGGCTGAGTTACGCGCTTCTGTGCAATGCTTCACTCTAAATGCATCTCTTACAGGCCAAATAAGCTTTCTTTCACACACACGTTGCACATGACACAAAACGTGCTTCTCCACCTCAAGTGCATGTTCTCTCATTAAGGAAAGTCAAGTTTTACTCTTCTTACCTGAAGCGAAAGGTTTACAGTTAAAAGAGAATTTGACACTGCAAATCAAACAAAAACACCCTTTCTGACTGATTTACAACATTTCCCACTTCCTTCTTGCACTTTCCCAACTTTTCTCTTACACTGACACTTGTTCTGCTAAAGAATGTTTCTGCTGCTTAAAAGGACCTTTCTCGCTGAGTTACGCGCTTCTGTGCAATGCTTCACTCGAAATGCATCTCTTACAGGCCAAATAAGCTTTCTTTCACACACACGTTGCACATGACACAAAACGTGCTTCTCCAGCTCAAGTACATGTTTTCTCAGCAAGTACAGGCAGGTTCCACTCTTTTTACTTCAAGCGAAAGGTTTACAGTTAAAAGACAATTTGACACTGCAAATCACACAAAAACACCTTTTCTGACTGATTTACAACATTTCCCACTTCCTTCTTGCACTTTCCCAACTTTTCTCTTACACTGACACTTGTTCTGCTAAAGAATGTTTCTGCTGCTTAAAAGGACCTTTCTCGCTGAGTTACGCGCTTCTGTGCAATGCTTCACTCGAAATGCATCTCTTACAGGCCAAATAAGCTTTCTTTCACACACACGTTGCACATGACACAAAACCCGCTTCTCCACCTCAAGTGCATGTTTTCTCAGCATGTGAAGGCAAGTTTCACTCTTTTTACTTTAAATGAAAAGTTTACAGTTAAAAGACAATTTGACACTGCAAATCAAACAAAAACACCCTTTCTGACTGATTTACAACATTTCCCACTTCCTTCTTGCACTTTCCCAACTTTTCTCTTACACTGACACTTGCTCTGCTAAAGAATGTTTCTGCTAGCTTAAAAGGACCTTTCTCGCTGAGTTACGCGCTTCTGTGCAATGCTTCACTCTAAATGCATCTCTTACAGGCCAAATAAGCTTTCTTTCACACACACGTTGCACATGACACAAAACCCGCTTCTCCACCTCAAGTGCATGTTCTCTCATTAAGGAAAGTCAAGTTTTACTCTTCTTACCTGAAGCGAAAGGTTTACAGTTAAAAGAGAATTTGACACTGCAAATCAAACAAAAACACCCTTTCTGACTGATTTACAACATTTCCCACTTCGTTCTTGCACTTTCCCAACTTTTCTCTTACACTGACACTTGCTCTGCTAAAGAATGTTTCTGCTACTTAAAAGGACCTTTCTCGCTGAGTTACGCGCTTCTGTGCAATGCTTCACTCGAAATGCATCTCTTACAGGCCAAATAAGCTTTCTTTCACACACACGTTGCACATGACACAAAACGTGCTTCTCCACCTCAAGTGCATGTTCTCTCATTAAGGAAAGTCAAGTTTTACTCTTCTTACCTGAAGCGAAAGGTTTACAGTTAAAAGAGAATTTGACACTGCAAATCAAACAAAAACACCCTTTCTGACTGATTTACAACATTTCCCACTTCCCTCTTGCACTTTCCCAACTTTTCTCTTACACTGACACTTGTTCTGCTAAAGAATGTTTCTGCTGCTTAAAAGGACCTTTCTCGCTGAGTTATGCGCTTCTGTGCAATGCTTCACTCGAAATGCATCTCTTACAGGCCAAATAAGCTTTCTTTCACACACACGTTGCACATGACACAAAACGTGCTTCTCCACCTCAAGTACATGTTTTCTCAGCAAGTACAGGCAGGTTTCACTCTTTTTACTTCAAGTGAAAAGTTTACAGTTAAAAGACAATTTGACACTGCAAATCACACAAAAACACCTTTTCTGACTGATTTACAACATTTCCCACTTCCTTCTTGCACTTTCCCAACTTTTCTCTTACACTGACACTTGTTCTGCTAAAGAATGTTTCTGCTGCTTAAAAGGACCTTTCTCGCTGAGTTACGCGCTTCTGTGCAATGCTTCACTCGAAATGCATCTCTTACAGGCCAAATAAGCTTTCTTTCACACACACGTTGCACATGACACAAAACGTGCTTCTCCACCTCAAGTGCATGTTTTCTCAGCAAGTACAGGCAGGTTCCACTCTTTTTACTTCAAGCGAAAGGTTTACAGTTAAAAGACAATTTGACACTGCAAATCACACAAAAACACCTTTTCTGACTGATTTACAACATTTCCCACTTCCTTCTTGCACTTTCCCAACTTTTCTCTTACACTGACACTTGTTCTGCTAAAGAATGTTTCTGCTGCTTAAAAGGACCTTTCTCGCTGAGTTACGCGCTTCTGTGCAATGCTTCACTCTAAATGCATCTCTTACAGGCCAAATAAGCTTTCTTTCACACACACGTTGCACATGACACAAAACGTGCTTCTCCAGCTCAAGTACATGTTTTCTCAGCAAGTACAGGCAGGTTCCACTCTTTTTACTTCAAGCGAAAGGTTTACAGTTAAAAGACAATTTGACACTGCAAATCACACAAAAACACCTTTTCTGACTGATTTACAACATTTCCCACTTCCTTCTTGCACTTTCCCAACTTTTCTCTTACACTGACACTTGTTCTGCTAAAGAATGTTTCTGCTGCTTAAAAGGACCTTTCTCGCTGAGTTACGCGCTTCTGTGCAATGCTTCACTCGAAATGCATCTCTTACAGGCCAAATAAGCTTTCTTTCACACACACGTTGCACATGACACAAAATGTGCTTCTCCACCTCAAGTGCATGTTTCTCAGCATGTGAAGGCAAGTTTCACTCTTCTTACCTGAAGCGAAAGGTTTACAGTTAAAAGAGAATTTGACACTGCAAATCAAACAAAAACACCCTTTCTGACTGATTTACAACATTTCCCACTTAGTTCTTGCACTTTCCCAACTTTTCTCTTACACTGACACTTGCTCTGCTAAAGAATGTTTCTGCTACTTAAAAGGACCTTTCTCGCTGAGTTACGCGCTTCTGTGCAATGCTTCACTCGAAATGCATCTCTTACAGGCCAAATAAGCTTTCTTTCACACACACGTTGCACATGACACAAAACGTGCTTCTCCACCTCAAGTGCATGTTCTCTCATTAAGGAAAGTCAAGTTTTACTCTTCTTACCTGAAGCGAAAGGTTTACAGTTAAAAGAGAATTTGACACTGCAAATCAAACAAAAACACCCTTTCTGACTGATTTACAACATTTCCCATTTAGTTCTTGCACTTTCCCAACTTTTCTCTTACACTGACACTTGTTCTGCTAAAGAATGTTTCTGCTACTTAAAAGGACCTTTCTCGCTGAGTTACGCGCTTCTGTGCAATGCTTCACTCGAAATGCATCTCTTACAGGCCAAATAAGCTTTCTTTCACACACACGTTGCACATGACACAAAACGTGCTTCTCCACCTCAAGTGCATGTTCTCTCATTAAGGAAAGTCAAGTTTTACTCTTCTTACCTGAAGCGAAAGGTTTACAGTTAAAAGAGAATTTGACACTGCAAATCAAACAAAAACACCCTTTCTGACTGATTTACAACATTTCCCACTTCCCTCTTGCACTTTCCCAACTTTTCTCTTACACTGACACTTGTTCTGCTAAAGAATGTTTCTGCTGCTTAAAAGGACCTTTCTCGCTGAGTTATGCGCTTCTGTGCAATGCTTCACTCGAAATGCATCTCTTACAGGCCAAATAAGCTTTCTTTCACACACACGTTGCACATGACACAAAACGTGCTTCTCCACCTCAAGTGCATGTTTTCTCAGCATGTGAAGGCAAGTTTCACTCTTTTTACTTTAAATGAAAGGTTTAAAGTTAAAAGACAATTTGACACTGCAAATCAAACAAAACCCCCTTTCTGACTGATTTACAACATTTCCCACTTCCTTCTTGCACTTTCCCAACTTTTCTCTTACACTGACACTTGTTCTGCTAAAGAATGTTTCTGCTGCTTAAAAGGACCTTTCTCGCTGAGTTACGCGCTTCTGTGCAATGCTTCACTCGAAATGCATCTCTTACAGGCCAAATAAGCTTTCTTTCACACACACGTTGCACATGACACAAAACCCGCTTCTCCACCTCAAGTGCATGTTTTCTCAGCATGTGAAGGCAAGTTTCACTCTTTTTACTTTAAATGAAAGGTTTACAGTTAAAAGACAATTTGACACTGCAAATCAAACAAAAACACCCTTTCTGACTGATTTACAACATTTCCCACTTCCTTCTTGCACTTTCCCAACTTTTCTCTTACACTGACACTTGTTCTGCTAAAGAATGTTTCTGCTGCTTACAAGGACCTTTCTCGCTGAGTTACGCGCATCTGTGCAATGCTTCACTCTAAATGCATCTCTTACAGGCCAAATAAGCTTTCTTTCACACACACGTTGCACATGACACAAAACCCGCTTCTCCACCTCAAGTGCATGATTTCTCAGCATGTGAAGGCAAGTTTCACTCTTTTTACTTTAAATGAAAGGTTTACAGTTAAAAGACAATTTGACACTGCAAATCAAACAAAAACCCCCTTTCTGACTGATTTACAACATTTCCCACTTAGTTCTTGCACTTTCCCAACTTTTCTCTTACACTGACACTTGTTCTGCTAAAGAATGTTTCTGCTGCTTAAAAGGACCTTTCTCGCTGAGTTACGCGCTTCTGTGCAATGCTTCACTCGAAATGCATCTCTTACAGGCCAAATAAGCTTTCTTTCACACACACGTTGCACATGACACAAAACGTGCTTCTCCAGCTCAAGTACATGTTTTCTCAGCAAGTACAGGCAGGTTCCACTCTTTTTACTTCAAGCGAAAGGTTTACAGTTAAATGACAATTTGACACTGCAAATAACACAAAAACACCTTTTCTGACTGATTTACAACATTTCCCACTTCCCTCTTGCACTTTCCCAACTTTTCTCTTACACTGACACTTGTTCTGCTAAAGAATGTTTCTGCTGCTTACAAGGACCTTTCTCGCTGAGTTACGCGCTTCTGTGCAATGCTTCACTCTAAATGCATCTCTTACAGGCCAAATAAGCTTTCTTTCACACACACGTTGCACATGACACAAAACGTGCTTCTCCACCTCAAGTGCATGTTCTCTCATTAAGGAAAGTTAAGTTTTACTCTTCTTACCTGAAGCGAAAGGTTTACAGTTAAAAGAGAATTTGACACTGCAAATCAAACAAAAACACCCTTTCTGACTGATTTACAACATTTCCCACTTCCTTCTTGCACTTTCCCAACTTTTCTCTTACACTGACACTTGTTCTGCTAAAGAATGTTTCTGCTGCTTAAAAGGACCTTTCTCGCTGAGTTATGCGCTTCTGTGCAATGCTTCACTCGAAATGCATCTCTTACAGGCCAAATAAGCTTTCTTTCACACACACGTTGCACATGACACAAAACGTGCTTCTCCAGCTCAAGTACATGTTTTCTCAGCAAGTACAGGCAGGTTCCACTCTTTTTACTTCAAGCGAAAGGTTTACAGTTAAAAGACAATTTGACACTGCAAATCACACAAAAACACCTTTTCTGACTGATTTACAACATTTCCCACTTCCTTCTTGCACTTTCCCAACTTTTCTCTTACACTGACACTTGTTCTGCTAAAGAATGTTTCTGCTGCTTAAAAGGACCTTTCTCGCTGAGTTACGCGCTTCTGTGCAATGCTTCACTCGAAATGCATCTCTTACAGGCCAAATAAGCTTTCTTTCACACACACGTTGCACATGACACAAAACCCGCTTCTCCACCTCAAGTGCATGTTTTCTCAGCATGTGAAGGCAAGTTTCACTCTTTTTACTTTAAATGAAAAGTTTACAGTTAAAAGACAATTTGACACTGCAAATCAAACAAAAACACCCTTTCTGACTGATTTACAACATTTCCCACTTCCTTCTTGCACTTTCCCAACTTTTCTCTTACACTGACACTTGCTCTGCTAAGGAATGTTTCTGCTACTTAAAAGGACCTTTCTCGCTGAGTTACGCGCTTCTGTGCAATGCTTCACTCGAAATGCATCTCTTACAGGCCAAATAAGCTTTCTTTCACACACACGTTGCACATGACACAAAACCCGCTTCTCCACCTCAAGTGCATGTTCTCTCATTAAGGAAAGTCAAGTTTTACTCTTCTTACCTGAAGCGAAAGGTTTACAGTTAAAAGAGAATTTGACACTGCAAATCAAACAAAAACACCCTTTCTGACTGATTTACAACATTTCCCACTTCGTTCTTGCACTTTCCCAACTTTTCTCTTACACTGACACTTGCTCTGCTAAAGAATGTTTCTGCTACTTAAAAGGACCTTTCTCGCTGAGTTACGCGCTTCTGTGCAATGCTTCACTCGAAATGCATCTCTTACAGGCCAAATAAGCTTTCTTTCACACACACGTTGCACATGACACAAAACGTGCTTCTCCACCTCAAGTGCATGTTCTCTCATTAAGGAAAGTCAAGTTTTACTCTTCTTACCTGAAGCGAAAGGTTTACAGTTAAAAGAGAATTTGACACTGCAAATCAAACAAAAACACCCTTTCTGACTGATTTACAACATTTCCCACTTCCCTCTTGCACTTTCCCAACTTTTCTCTTACACTGACACTTGTTCTGCTAAAGAATGTTTCTGCTGCTTAAAAGGACCTTTCTCGCTGAGTTATGCGCTTCTGTGCAATGCTTCACTCGAAATGCATCTCTTACAGGCCAAATAAGCTTTCTTTCACACACACGTTGCACATGACACAAAACGTGCTTCTCCACCTCAAGTACATGTTTTCTCAGCAAGTACAGGCAGGTTCCACTCTTTTTACTTCAAGCGAAAGGTTTACAGTTAAAAGACAATTTGACACTGCAAATCACACAAAAACACCTTTTCTGACTGATTTACAACATTTCCCACTTCCTTCTTGCACTTTCCCAACTTTTCTCTTACACTGACACTTGTTCTGCTAAAGAATGTTTCTGCTGCTTAAAAGGACCTTTCTCGCTGAGTTACGCGCTTCTGTGCAATGCTTCACTCTAAATGCATCTCTTACAGGCCAAATAAGCTTTCTTTCACACACACGTTGCACATGACACAAAACGTGCTTCTCCACCTCAAGTGCATGTTTTCTCAGCATGTGAAGGCAAGTTTCACTCTTTTTACTTTAAATGAAAGGTTTAAAGTTAAAAGACAATTTGACACTGCAAATCAAACAAAACCCCCTTTCTGACTGATTTACAACATTTCCCACTTCCTTCTTGCACTTTCCCAACTTTTCTCTTACACTGACACTTGTTCTGCTAAAGAATGTTTCTGCTGCTTAAAAGGACCTTTCTCGCTGAGTTACGCGCTTCTGTGCAATGCTTCACTCGAAATGCATCTCTTACAGGCCAAATAAGCTTTCTTTCACACACACGTTGCACATGACACAAAACGTGCTTCTCCACCTCAAGTGCATGTTTTCTCAGCATGTGAAGGCAAGTTTCACTCTTTTACTTTAAATGAAAGGTTTACAGTTAAAAGACAATTTGACACTGCAAATCAAACAAAAACACCCTTTCTGACTGATTTACAACATTTCCCACTTCCTTCTTGCACTTTCCCAACTTTTCTCTTACACTGACACTTGTTCTGCTAAAGAATGTTTCTGCTGCTTACAAGGACCTTTCTCGCTGAGTTACGCGCATCTGTGCAATGCTTCACTCTAAATGCATCTCTTACAGGCCAAATAAGCTTTCTTTCACACACACGTTGCACATGACACAAAACGTGCTTCTCCAGCTCAAGTGCATGTTTTCTCAGCATGTGAAGGCAAGTTTCACTCTTTTTACTTTAAATGAAAGGTTTACAGTTAAAAGACAATTTGACACTGCAAATCAAACAAAACGCCCTTTCTGACTGATTTACAACATTTCCCACTTCCTTCTTGCACTTTCCCAACTTTTCTCTTACACTGACACTTGTTCTGCTAAAGAATGTTTCTGCTGCTTACAAGGACCTTTCTCGCTGAGTTACGCGCTTCTGTGCAATGCTTCACTCGAAATGCATCTCTTACAGGCCAAATAAGCTTTCTTTCACACACACGTTGCACATGACACAAAACGTGCTTCTCCACCTCAAGTGCATGTTTTCTCAGCATGTGAAGGCAAGTTTCACTCTTTTTACTTTAAATGAAAGGTTTACAGTTAAAAGAGAATTTGACACTGCAAATCAAACAAAAACACCCTTTCTGACTGATTTACAACATTTCCCACTTCCCTCTTGCACTTTCCCAACTTTTCTCTTACACTGACACTTGTTCTGCTAAAGAATGTTTCTGCTGCTTAAAAGGACCTTTCTCGCTGAGTTACGCGCTTCTGTGCAATGCTTCACTCGAAATGCATCTCTTACAGGCCAAATAAGCTTTCTTTCACACACACGTTGCACATGACACAAAACGTGCTTCTCCAGTTAGTACATAGTAATTATCAAAACAGACCATTTATAGGCTCCTAATATACTGTCTAAATATGTTATTTATAGTACCAGAGTAAGTGTAAAACAAGTATTCATATTGACAAACTATTTCATTGCACAGGCTGTGGTGGGATACAGCCCTTTACATCCAGGAGATGGGTTCCCTGTTCTAAAGTGGAAATTGGTTCAATGACAACAAGCACAGTACTATCATTAACGCCTATGAATTATGTCATTATTGATCCAGCACAGGTTCCCTATTCTAAAGTCAGGGTTTACCTCCCCCTAATAAAAATGACATGATGAAAACAGTATTCTAGAGCAACTCAGGAAATAAAGACACATTTTCCTTAATAAACTGCCAATATCTCATTATTACTTCAAAGTAGGTTACCCATTCTAATGTAAAGGCTGATAGCGTGAAGACAGAGTAAAGAGGATGAAATCAAAGTACAATATGCATTAAATATCAGAATGTTTATTTTAAAACATACACACATTGTCTGAGAACATGTAAATACATTTACATACTTCTGAAACATAAAAAGTTCTATTTTGTATAAAACTTCTATTCTTCATAAAAGATGTACATAGAACAGTATGCAAACACCATTACAAATTACAGGAAAAACATTCAAAGTATCATTCATTGCAAATTTAAACCAATCTGCACACACTTTGTAAGAAATTTGTTATTGAACAATGAAGAAATTTCAAAGACTGCATGTCCTAGTATTTAAGCATAATTGGGAGCAAATGCCCTCTAGCTTTCAGATCCTCGATTGACCTTTTGATGTCTGGTGTTACATGACTGGCACATCTTGTTGCAAAACCCAGCAGTGTTTCTACTGCTGGGTCAAATTCTAGGGTGCTGTAGGTCTTGGGGTCAGCAATGTGCAATTTCGGCAATGGGGGCTGTGGCAGCAATGGTTCCTCTGTCGATGTTATGCCTATGGAATGCCTCGGTCATTGTGCGAACCTTCCCAAATGTTTTAAGGACTTGCTGATAGCGCTGTATCACCTCTTGTGGACCTCGAACTTTTACAAAATAAACATACATACGCAGTCATGATAAATGTGCTCTCCTCTACATTTACCCATAAAGGTAAAGCAATTTCAAAAACACTAAAAGACCTTTCAGAGGGCACATTTGCAAGATGGGGGTCTGACTCACCGAAACTGGTTGAGGAGTCATCCACATCATCACGGGTTTCAGCTTCTTTTCTGCATTTAAAAACTGAAAGAAATGATCAAGAATACCTCATTTAGGTCTACATGTAGAGTATTCATATTTTTATTGTTTTTAGCCATGTTCCTGATTGTTATTCAATGACACAAGCAAAGATGAGGTTAACCAATGGTACTGGTAGGAGACAGGTGTTTAAGGTTTCTTAGATCCTATGTAATCAGTACAAAGTGTCAGTGCCTGAGGCTGGCCTGTTTATTGGTGTATTTGATCACCAATCATATATACATGGCCATATATGGCTATATATGTATGTGTATGTATGTATGTATATATATAATTGAATTGCAAATAGAATTGCAACCTTGAGCGGCAGGAAACAACATGGCCGAACATGAGGCTGGCAGCAGTTTCACACAAATAGGAGCAAAATAGCTTTAAACTAGCTTGTACCGGTGTGACTTTGAAAATTTATAGATGCTAGGCGATAACACGCACAAATCTAAGAATCAAAATTTTTTTGTCAGATGACCGGCGCTCTAGTTTTAAACGGTTAACATTAAGTTGAAACAAACAATCATCTCTAAAATATATTTACCCTTCTCTTTTTGTTCTCCCACAAGTTGCTGCCCTAGGAAATGACATTCCTTTTCCAACTCAATCATTTTCTTCTGCCATATTATTTTCTCCTGAAGAAATTCCATCCACAGGGTCACTGACACCAAACCTACAATGGATACATCGTTCAACAAAATTAAGAAATAATAAATTCAAAATAGCCAGGCCAAACTCTTTTAATGTAAGATGTGATCAAAGTTTCTTTTTGTTAAAAGGTAGTTTTATTTCTTATACGCAGCTTGTAAATCAATGTAGCCAAAATAAATTTGATTCAAACAGCATGTAAAAAACTTTAAAATGTTCCTACATTGCAGACAACTCACTTGCATCAGAGCCTTGGCTGCTGCAGCTTGCCATGGGAGAGCTCCTTCGTCCATAGCAAGTGACACAGTGGGTGGAGTTGCACCTTCTAGCTTCTCCATAGGATTCACGGTGTGTGTTTTTATTTTCCGTTTAGGCTGTAGAAAGAATGTGTGGTGTTTAAACACGTCTTACTCTACCTAAACTGGCTATCGTTGGCACATTAAATCTGCCAAATTACTAATGGCTAACATTAGCTAAGGTAGTCAATTCTGCTAATAAGCCTGACTGAATTCTCAACTTGCATACAGCTAATCTTTGCTAACAAAAGTTACAAGACCTATACAAAGTCACAACATACCATATCCAAAGTTATGATCGATAAAGATGCAGCAAGCTCTAATTTTTCCGTGGTACCAGGCGGGACAGAAACTAGGCTACCAGGCAAAACCTGACCAGCTCAACCACATACGTTAACTTAGATCAAATCTGATCGGTCGACCCCTGAATGAACCTCCGACCCCACGCGTATTTTTTTCTTGGGTCGTTTTCTGTCCATAGCTGGGGGAAAATGGATAACTTTTTAAGAGAAATATTCTTCAAACCATCTTTCAGGACAAACGAGAGGCTTGTTAGGTACCTTATGCAGTTAGGCCTCTTGAGAAGGTTCATGAGATGCCCATCTTGTCACCACGTAATGAAATACGGAGTCCTACGGAGGGAAGGAGCCAAAATGGTAATGTGCTTTTGAGTTATGTCTGTATTGTTAATAGATGTAGTAGGCCTATTTAATGCGCGCTATAGCACATTATCCAGCTTATTGTTGTATTGAGCTTTTTGAGAGACCAGGATATTTAGCTGTTTTGCTAACTTTTGTGACTAATGTAGTCTGATGTTACTGTAAAAGTACAATGGTAACATTAGCTAAGATAAATTAGGACTAATATTATATTCTAGAATTGAACATTTGCAACCAGTGGACCCAAATTCATCAGTAACATAAAGGAACATTTGTAAAAATACCAAGATATTGTGCTGATGACATTGCATTTCTTAGCTTTACACCTTTTGTCAGTTCAAATTAAGCACATGCAAACCTTTGCCCTGTGACATACAGCCTAACTGTGACATCACACATGTATAATTCCATAGTCTTACGATTTGTACTCCTTAGGGTATGCCGTGATGCTTGCCATAAGAAATGCTTTAGCAGGAGCATCTGCAGTGGTTCATTATTTGCTCAGTCCGACATTAGTCTGCAGACGTGGACGCACTTCATTTACAGGTGAGTGACAAGTTATTTGTTTTAGATCATCCGTATTTTTGCCTAATGGCAGTATAAGTAAAAGATCTGAGCAGGTTTCACTGGAAGATTTAATTGATTTTTGTATGTAATGGAGTTGAATGTGAGCTGTGTTTCTTAGGTTTGCTCAGGGTCTCCGTCTGCGACAAATAGATATGCTGCAAGAGGGCATTACTGGAAGCTCCACTACATTGACAAAGCTTGCACATCGGCTGCATAGCGTTTGCAAGGCTGCAATGAAAAGAGTAAGATGAAGGGGTGACCAGAGACTTGGGAGAAGACAGGAAATCGTGTTGTAAATTTGGCCATAAGTGAAAGGTATAGTGATGTCATTTGTTCAGTCTGATTAATTGAGTTAAATCAAAGGTTTGTGAGTTCCATTTTCTTCCATGAGTCCATTTTAACTGGACGTGGATTTTTTTTTTTTTTTTGAATAGTTTAACAGGGGACGACACTGCCTCATGGGTATTTGGGATGCTTGATGTCAGAGAGGAAAAGAGAAGACCTGTTCTGAGGGTTGTAAGATGTTGTTCAACTCAGCAACTCATGCCTATTGTACAGAAGTACATTAAACATGGAGCCACTGTTATTTCAGATGCATGGAGGAGTTTTTTGTTGGCCCTGACACTGGAGCACACATTCAAAATATTGAAAGATTCTGGGGGCTCTGCAAAGCTTCCATATGGAGACTGAGAGGAAACAGATCTGAGAATGCGCTGAAAGATCATCTGGATGTGATTGAATGGACGTACTGGCGGGGAATGAGACATAAAGATGGCCCTCTTGCTATGCTCATACATGACATAAAAAAAAATACCCTCTGTGAAGCGATGAAAGTATGTCTGTGACAATCATACTGTCCTATATTTTCAGAACACTTGCCAGGATCTGACAGAAGCTTAAGGTTTTCAGGAAAGATCCCTGTGTTTAAACAAAGCTATAGTCCAATGTCATAATGATCTGAATACACTCTTAGCTGAGACAGAGACACATTTCTCATGGTGTTTTGAAGAACTGATTTCCCTGCAAGTCCAAAACTATTATTATTATGCAGTTGACCATGGAAGCTGACATTTATGTGTGTTTGTGTGACCACCTTTTGGCTATGGTGCAGTTATGGTGCAATTATGAACACATGAATGTTATCAAAAACTGTCTTGTTAATGTTTTGTATTACACATTTCAGAATTTCCAATAACTGATTTGATCTTTCTATTACTGTAATTAGAAAACAACCTTTACTTTAGAACAGGGAACCTGTTCTTAGGTAATACTGAGATATTGGCTATTTATTAATGTCTATTGCCTATGAGTTTTCATCATGTCATTTTTATTAGGGGGAGGTAAACCCTGACTTTAGAATAGGGAACCTGTGCTGGATCAATAATGACATAATTCATAGGCGTTAATGATAGTACTGTGCTTGTTGTCATTGAACCAATTTCCACTTTAGAACAGGGAACCCATCTCCTGGATGTAAAGGGCTGTATCCCACCACAGCCTGTGCAATGAAATAGTTTGTCAATATGAATACTTGTTTTACACTTACTCTGGTACTATAAATAACATATTTAGACAGTATATTAGGAGCCTATAAATGGTCTGTTTTGATACTTGCTATGTACCAGTAAGTTGAGACCTATTAGTCTGATATTAAGGATATATCAAGAATAAAGGGCTTATTCATCAATGATAAGAAATTGATGAATACATCCTTAATAAATTATTAATGATGCTTAACACTTAACTTATTGGACACTAATACAGGCATTTATTAGTCATGTGTTAATGGCTAACATGTGAACCTTTAAAATAAAGTGTTACCAAACATGTTATTCATAACGGAGACACTGCAAATCACACAAAAACACTTTTTTGGAATGATTTACAACATTTAATGCTTAGTTCTTGCAGTTTCCCAACTTTTCTCTTACAATAACACTTTTTTACTAAAATGTGTTTCTGCTTGTTAAAAAGACAGTTGCTGAGATAAGTGTTTCTGTGCAACGGTTCACTCCAAATGCATCTCTTACAGACCAAATAAGCTTTCTTTCACACAAACATTGCAGATGACACAAATACATGTTCTTTCAGCACTCTTTAGTAGAAAAAGTGTCAATGTAAGAGAAAAGTTGGAAAATTGCAAGAACTAAGTGGGAAATGTTGTAAATCAGTCAGGAAGGGTGTTTTGTGTGATTTGCAGTGTCTGTGTGATGAAAAACATGTTTTAAGTGTAAAACTTTCAATTTAGATAAAAACATTGAAACTTGCCTGTACATGCTGAAAGAACATATATTTGAGCTGGAGAAGCACGATTTGTGTCATGTGCAACATTTGTGTGAAAGAAAGCTTATTTGGCCTGTAAGAAATGCATTTGGAGTGAACCGTTGCACAGAAACACTTAACTCAGCAAGAAAGGTCTTTTTAACCAGCAGAAGCACTCTTTAGTAGAAACAGTGTCAGTGTAAGAGAAAAGTTGAGAAAGTGCATGGACTAAGTGGGAAATGTTGTAAATCAGTCAGAAAAGGTGTTTTTGTGTGATTTGCAGTGTCTGTGTGATGAAAAACATGTTTTAACCGTAGAACTTTCTCTTTAGGTAAAACCATTGAAACTTGCCTGTTCACGCCTGTACATACATTCAGTAGGAAAAGTGTTACTGTAGAAAATAATAATAAGTTTATTTAGAGCCCAGTATCGCTATTTATTCTCTCAAAGGGCTTCACATGTCTATGACAAGGTCATATCAAAATTATATTATGCATAAATTCAAGAAAACAGACAAGCCTTTAGTCTAATTTAAAAGGTATGGGGGGAGTTTGCCTCCCTAACTTCTGTAGGTAAACCATTCCAGAGGAAGGGAGAGCGGTAGGAAAAGGCTCGTTTGCTAGCACACTTCTTTTTAACTCTTGGAATGACTAATAGTCCAGAATCTTGAGAGCGAAGGGTGCGAGGTGGGTTATAGGGTGTAATTAAGTCAGACAGGTAGGAAGGCGCAAGCCCATGTAAAATTTTATATGTTAATAAGAGGACCTTAAAATCTGCCCTTGCATGAACTGGGAGCAAATGAAGGGAAGCCAGGACAGGGGTAAATTTTTGAAACAGACTGTTAGAGGACATATGGGTCATCAGCTGAGCACCTACAATTTTTTCAAGTATTTTTGAAAGAAATAGGAGATTAGACCTGTCTAGGCATGTAATAAGGCTTCAGGGTCAAGGTTGGGTTTTTTAAGTAAAGGCCTGATCATGGCTGTTTTAAAAGCGGAGGGTAAAACACCAGACTTAAGTGACATATTTAGAGTGTTTAAGATTGTTGGGCCGAGAACCGAGAAAAGCTCTATGTAAAGTTTAGCAGGTAGGGGATCAGCTGGTTTAGCAGAGAGCACCAATTTGGACAGCGCATCTAGAGAGATATGGTTAAATTGAGTTAAAGGGTGCACATCCTGACTAATCTTAGGCCCAGTAACGGAGAGCGTGCAGGCAGTCTGATTTGATAAATTAATTTGAATATTACGATGAATTAAGTCTATTTTTTGCGAAAAAAAATTCAACAAAGCCATTAGCAGTAAAAGGGCTAGATTGAGGGGAGTGATTCTGGGTAAGTTTAGATACTGTATCAAAAAGGAATCTGGGGTTATTTTTGTTAACATTAATTATTTTCGAGTAATACGCATATTTGGCTGTGCAGAAAGTGCGTTTGTAATCTATCAGGCTGTCGTGCAAAATCTCTAGTTTTGTTCCAATTTCCTACACACCTGCTTCAGCGCGTGGGTTTCACTATTAATCCAAGGTGTTAAGTATTTACGCCTATTTTTTATAGTTAATGGTGCTACCATATCTAGTACATTACGAAGGGTAGAAATTATACTGTCCGCCAAGTCATTCAAAGATCTTTGCTGATCATTGAAAGAGTTGAGAGCAGTAGGAAGCAGATCAGCGAGCGCAGCAGTGGCGCAAGTGCAGCCGATGTGTAAATATAATACGTTTTTATTTCACCAATCCATTTTCAGTTTCTGTATGCACTTTGTTTTTTTCTGTATACACATGCTTATTAATATGTATTTCTTTTGGGGAGCTTTTATTTTATTTATTGTACTTTTGTGGTGTGACCTCTGACATCTTGTGACGTTACTTTGTAAATTTGCGGGTTTCTCCTCAGCCGATTGGACGCTGTAATGAGGAGAGAGACACGTACATATAGACGATCGTTTCAAGGTTTTGTACTGCTGTTTTTGTGTGTCACACACTCGGCTGGACGCTGTGACCAGGAAAGAATAAATCCTGCCCCTTGGTTGGTTAACCAGAGGCTGTCTTCTTATTATGCAAAATATACAACACAAGGCAGAGTTCTAAAAGTGTCAGACCAGACCGGTCACAGAAGCATTAATGTTACGGCAGCTACGAATCGCGGTAGAGACAACTGGCGTGAACGGAAGAGTTACTTGGAAAGTAATAAGAAAATGGTCTGAGAGGGCAGCGGAGTAAGGAGAGACGACAACGTGAGAGATATCTAGTCCGCGAGCTAGACTAAGATCTAAAGTGTTGCCACAGAAATGAGTTGGTTCGTGGACATATTGGACAAAGCCAAAAGTGTCTATGATAGCTGTAAAAGCTTTACTAAAAAGACATTTCTCGCTGAGATAAGCGTTTCTGTGCAAGGGTTCACTCCAAATGCAACTCGCACATGCCAAATAAGTTTTCTTTCACACAAACATTGCAGATGACACAAAAAATGTTTCTCCAGCTCAAATCCATGTTTTTTCAGCATGTACTGGCAAGTTTCAATGTGTTTACCCAAAGTGTATGTTTTACAGTTCAAACATGTTATTCATAAAAAAAAGAAGACAGTGCAAATAACACAAAAACACTTTTTCTGATTGATTTACATTTCCAGCTTAGTTCTTGCACTTCCCAACTTTTCTCAAATCAACTTTTTCTGCTAAAGTGTGTTTCTACTTTTTAAAAAGACGTTTCTCGCTGAGATAAGCATGTCTGTGCAACGCTTCACTCCAAATGCATCTCTTACAGGCCAAATAAGCTTTCTTTCACACAAACATTGCAGATGACACTAAAAGTGGTTCTGCAGCTCAAATACATGTTTTTTCAGTATGTAATAGGAAGCGTGAAAGTTTTACAGTTTAAGTTAAGAGAGTTTATTTGTCAAATGTAGGTTAAGACAGGGTCAATGGTACAATGAAATGTATGAGACGAGAGAAACAGGTCAACTCAGCAATAAGAGCACACTAGTCATAAGAATAAAAGTACAGTAAGGGATATAAATAAATAAAGAGTAAGACACTAGTCATAAGAATAAAAGTACAGTAAGGGATTTAAATAAATAAAGAGTAAGACACTAGTCATAAGAATAAAAGTACAGTAAGGGATTTAAATAAATAAAGAGTAAGACACTAGTCATAAGAATAAGAGTACAGTAAGGGATTTAAATAAATAAAGAGTAAGACACTAGTCATAAGAATAAGAGTACAGTAAGGGATTTAAATAAATAAAGAGTAAGACAATAAGGAGTAAGAATAAGAGTAAAATAAGGGATTAAATAAATAAAGAGTAAGACACTAGTCATAAGAATAAGAGTACAGTAAGGGATTTAAATAAATAAGGAGTAAGCTGTACATCCCCCTACGAGGTGGACGAGAAACCTCCCCAGGTCCTGGATGGTCCGCTCTGCCTGGCCATTGGACTCCGGGTGGTAACCGGATGTGAGGCTCACCGTGACACCCAGTCTCTCCACGAATGCTTTCCAAACTCGAGAAGTGAACTGGGAGCCACGGTCAGATAGCATGTCCTCTGGAAGGCCAAAACAGCAGGAAACATGGTGAAAGAGGGCATCCACAACCTGGAGAGCAGAGGGTAGAGAAGCAAATGGTATTAGGCGACAGGCTTTTGAAAAATGATCTACCACTACCAAGACCACGGTGTTAGCGTCTGACAGAGGGAGGTCTGTAATAAAGTCTACTGCAATGTGTGGCTAAAGTCTCTGCGGCATGGGTAGAGGCAACAGTTTACCAGCAGGAACCTCCCTCGGGGGCTTGGTAGTGGCACAGACAGAGCACTACTTAATGAATTTTCGCACGTCAGAGGCCAAGGTGGGCTACCAATATTTAGCAGTAAGGAGTTGAATGGTGCGTGTGATACCAGGATGAGTGGAGGAGAGGGATGTATGGGCCCAGGTGATCATTTGGTCACGGAGAGCCGTAGGGCCGTACGTTTTGTCCATGGGTCGGTTAGATGGTGCGGGTTCCCTGGTGAGTCCCCTTCGAATATCTTCCTCTATGTTCTGTTGAATGGGAGCAACAATCAATGATGGGGCGATGATGGCTTTATCTTCGACAGGACTTTCACTCAATCCGAGGATTCGTGACAATGCGTTGGCTTTCCCGTTCTTAGATCCTGGGCGGAGGGTTATCGAGAAATTAAATTTGGAGAAAAAGAGGGCCCACCTGGCTTGATGTGGATTCAGCCGCTTTGCTGCTCTGATATATTCCAGCTGTCGGTGGTCGGTCAGTACGATGAATGGCTCCTGAGATCCCTCTAGCCAGTGTGTCCACTCCTTGAGTGCCAACTTCACCTCCAGCAGCTCACGGTTGCCCACGTCATAATTCCTCTCAGCTGGGGACAGCTTGTAGCACCTTCACATATGGGTTTTAGGATTCCTTTTAATTCGAGGTTCACAGTATAATGGTTGACCACGATAAAGGTAATCCATATAATATAACATTCCATCCTATACGTGTATTGCCTATGGTTGTTTTAATTTATTCTGGTCTTTCGTTCCATTTTCATCTGCTTTATTTGGGTGAATCAGCTGGCTGTCAAACCTGTCAGCTAACCCACCTGTCAGCTTTTAAAAGGAAACGCGGGTGTAGCAGGAGGGAGGACAGAGGCGAAGAGAAACTCAGGGAGTCTGCGGGGCACCTGAACGCCGAGATCGAAAAGTGCACTTGAAATAAATGAAAGTGAAAAAGAATTAAATCGCCCTTTTGGGAAGGTTTTCTTAAAGCTCTTCCGATCCCTGGTCTGCCAAACCAGTGAGGTTGTTCTTTTTTTTCCTTTTTGCTGGTTCGGTTGTGGAATATCTTTTTTTGGCTGTTTGTTGTTTTTTTGGGACTCTTTTTTTTAGCGTAATTTTTGGTTGCCCTTTTTTCATATTTCGTTGGATTACACGCTCTTTCTGAATGACTTTCTACATGGTGAGCAAGAGGAGCACGGATGCATAAAGCGCAGCTAGCGTTTTACCACCGGAACTTTAAGAACTGTATTTGGTTTGTGTGTGAATGATAGGCGTTGGATCTATGTTTGTGTTTGATGGTGGGTTATTGACAATATACTTCAAAAACGGCATCTTCTATGTTGTATATTTATTTTATTTACCAATCCGAATTTGCCGCAATTAAAAAGAAACGTCAATCATATCTTAAAGAGAATTAATTTTAACCCGTGGATAGCTATTGGATAGCTGATTGTTACAAGCTTTCAAGAAAAAAAAAGCACACAGGTAAAGTTTAGATGGCTCACCATGACGCTGCGACAGAACTGCGCCCACACCAGTGTGGAGGCATCCACCTCCACAATGAACATTTTTTTCGGTTCGGGCAGTTTTAGGATGGGAGCCGAGGTGGAACGCTCCTTTTGTAACGAACGCTCTCTATTTCTCAGAATAGAAAGGGGCTACAAACGCATAAAAGGTCTGGGCGGACTATTTGCCTATACGACAGCTGCTGGCGATAAAAAAAAACAAAACTATGCCGTCCTCTTTAAAATCGCAGTAAGGACACAATACATATTACTATACACACAAACCTCCGTTGAACTGCCCGTACTCACAACAGATTTGAATTAATCCGTTCACAGATCGATAAATCCCCCACCATACATTTATCCCGAAAGAAAGAAAAAGAGCGTACTAAAGACTGCAAATGTTATTTATAAAGTGCACCAGACAGACAAACAGACATCACCATACAATCACACAACACAATTCCCCAACAGAAATTCATGATTTACATTATATACAATCCCACGGATCCCCACCAAGAAGTCCACTATATACATAGAACGTCCTAGCTTCGCAAAGCGCACAGGTCTTTTTAATAGTTTCACTCGCGGCAGCGTACCGACCAATGATACGCTTACACCTCTCCGAATGGGTCTCGGCGGTCCTGTTTAAAAACCCCGTGTCTCACCCGTCTGTACCAGGTTGGCGACCGCTTCCAGGATTTTTTTGCCCCACAAAAGGTAAAAAAAGGAAAAAAGACCAAAAGGTGAAAAAAGATCGCTTGCGTGCGTCCACGCCAACAAAAACAGTAATCCTTCTCATGTGCGACACGTATCAACACAAAGGTTGTCCAACCATGATCAAAAGGTGATGCCGCCTCTCGCCTGCGCCGCTTCTGCCTCCTCCCAACCTAACCTGCTGCCAGTACCTAAAAAAACTTGTCCCATCCCACCAACACCTCCAACTGATTGGCAGGCCAATAGATGGGACCTTAGTCCTTTTCCCGTGTTTTTTCTTTTAATGCTCGCTGTCTGAAAGTCCCATCCTCCGACTGTCTGTTTATTATTAAGACAATTTTATAAACAGACATTTAAATGAGAACACAAGGAGGGAACGGGAAAAAATAGACATATTAAAACATATATATTTATATATATTTTAATGGGTGACCATTACACTTTAACAGGCGGAAAGCAGCCCTGGCAGCGTCATTCCAGCACAGTTTTCTAGGCTATACTTCAAGGAGGGCTGAGAGGGGGGCCACTGAGCTCAATCCACGAATGAAACGGCGGTAGAAGTTGGCGAAACCCAGGAAGCACTGGAGTTCTTTTATGGCGGTGGGTTCTGGCCACGCTGTAACTGCCATGATCTTCTTTTCCTCCATCCTAACTTCCTCAGTGCCAATCACGTATCCCAGGAAGGAGACAGTGGTTTGATGGAAAACGTCAAACCACTTACCCTCCAACTGTCAGAGTCAAACCTGTGGGTTGCTGATGGGCTGGTAAAATCCTGATGCTTTATCTCCATCCCAGTTTGTCCGTACCAGGATGTGAGTGATTCCTCTTGTTTATTCAGTTAATATATTACATGCTAAAAACAGACAATCCTAATCATGCACTGTTCAGTGTTTTATTCAGAAATTTCCTCTTTGTAAACAGTTCATCATTTTAACATGAATCATACTGAGAGATACATAACCTCACATGCTTTGATTAAATTTGAAGTTTTACTGATTTATCCATAGATGTAATGCAGAGGCAAAGTCTATGCGGTTCATAGTTTTTTGTTTGTTTGTTTGTTTTTATTATTTTTACAGTTTTTTATCCTCAAAAAAAGAATGGAGAAGAATGAGAAAGGTGAACAGCTTGCATGTCAAAACACTGTGACTGTCTTTCCAACAGTATGAGAGAGAAGACTAAGAGGGTACACCGACAGAGAAATTGGCTGTTCTTACCACACACAGAAAATCTGTTCCTATAGTTTACTGTATTCATGCCTATACCAGTATGTATATAAAAAAAATACTTTTGAAATACTTAAAAAGGTAAATTCAAAATTTTCACAGTATAGTATATATATAGAGAGAGAAATATAGTCGACAGTCAGTAAAATGTCATTACATATTTGATCACTCTTTTTGTGCCAGATACTACTGGAGCATTGAAGCTGACTTGCAAAATATAAAATATCTTACATTTGTGCTAAAACAACAATAAATACAATTTTTACTTGTGTAGAATAATGTTTTAATTTATGGTCTGATTGCTGACACACAGCTGTCTTGGAAATGCTGGATAAAATTACAAACTAGCCATTGCATATGCATTACAGAAGTCATCTGCTTTATTAGACACACGAATATTAAACTTTACTGTTTTTCCTAAATGCTTTACATGTACACTGCTTGAACATGTGCCAGAAGCAGTGTTTGCCATGAACATCTGTGGATTTGCAGGACATTATACATCATTCTTTTGATCTTTCTACCCTCTCAGTCTAACAAGCAGATTGACAATTTTAACATGATGGCCGAAGAATGAATAAAAGGAAGGGAAAAAATAAAGCATAAATATGCCAATATGGAATATCTGAGTAGTGAACCAAGTGGTTGAGAGGACCTAACAAACTGTCCAGTGTATCTCTCTGAATGACTATAAGGGTTACACATTCTTTATATTCTTACAGCAGTTTTCAAAACAAAAATCATTTTTGGGGTCTCATTCTGCCAGGACCGTCTGCCAGTACTTCTTTGTTTATCAAGTTTTTATTTGTGTTGCACTTAAGATAAAGATAACAAGATAAATAAAGGCTATCACTCATAGTGCAGCAGAGGATGGTCTTTATCAGATTATGGGGAAACAGAGCCAGCACTCAGTTATTTGACTGAATTGATGGGGTAACATTCATACTGTATACAATCTGCATGTTATGGCCTGCTGGATAAGAAGGAACAGCAATAGTTGAGAAAAGAAATAGCTGAGGCATGGAAGAATTACCCATGATCTGATCTCTGTGATACTAGAAGTTGAGTAGACTTCAGACAGGCACAGTGAACTGCTAATTTGAGTTAGCATGGGAACTTATATCACTTTTCCACTGCATGGTGCCGGCTTGACTCGACTCTACTCCCTTTTTTACACCTGGTACCTCGGTCATGTTCCACTGCAGTTAGTACACCCTCAATGTAGCTGGTGACGCCACAAGAAACTACCATGATGTCATCTTCTGTGTTGCCCTATCCAGCTCTTGCTGGATTTTTTCGTCAGCCACCAATCCAAGGGATGTCTGTACCGCTTCAACCAACCACAGTGTGGCTTTGTGGACTGCCGTTATAATAGTTTAGTGAATCGAGAATTCATCAGTGGATAGAAAATTTGCAGTCACTATAGCAGCTTGGCTTTTTAAAAATGGTGGGTTTGTGCAGGATGTCTGAGGATATCTTGTGTTGCGTGTTGCATAATAGTGACAATTCAATCTGACCAATCGGTAGTCTGCAGTGTTTTCACATCACGTTTTGATACCTACTCAGCTCCCTTGGAATCACAATGGAGTAGATACAAAAAAGAAACAGGTACAAGGTGCTAGGTACTACATTTGGTTAATGGAAAATCGAAAAAATCAAGTACCAGTCAAGCTGGTACCATGCACTGGCAAAGCGACATTAATCCCAAAGCAAAACAGAGACCAGAAAACCTGACCCACCCCAGTCTGCCTATGTCCAGTGGTAACCTTATCTAAGTGACAGAGATCCATTGCTCATGATTTCTCTGCTGTACATTAACTAAGTAAGGAGTATTAACCAACAAGAGTAAAGTTCTTCTGCACAGAGACTAATCATATAGCAGAGAGATTTGTAGTGAGGCAGTGGTCTCCAGGATGAAGACTGCAGCAGTGGCCTTCAGCCTCAGAGAGGTGATGTAGAGGTCCCTGTGCCGCCTGTGTGAGTCTGCAGAAGGCCAACTATATCTGAGTGGTTGGCTTGCATAGCAATAGATAGAGCTGTATGCCCATCCTAGTGGACAGACGGAAAGGATGAGAGAGTTAGATTCATGCTGACACTTCCATAATATTATCCTGTAAGCATGTTTGCCCAAAGAAGATGACTGTTAACTGTGTGATAACTGATTATCACTGAAATCCAGTCATGACTGAAGTGATAAATAAGGTAATTAATCTCTTCACAAAATGACTTTGAGTACTGTATGTGCTCTGAAAAATTAATGACTTTTTGTTAAGCTTTTAAAGGTGTGTGTATGAGTGTTTGTGTCTGTGTCAGTGTATTTACGTCCTATTACTTTATCTGTGAGGCTGATGTCGCAGTCTGGTCTGTCCAACAGTAGTTTGGCAATGTCGGTGTGACCATGTTCACAAGCACACATCAGTGCAGTCGAACCATCACGATCCTGAATGTTCACATCAGCCTGGCAGTCCAGCAGCACCTGTACCATAGCCATGCGACCATGGCTAACTGCAAGCATCAATGCTGTCTGACCCGACTGGAAAATCAGGACCAGAGAGTGAGTGAGTATGAGAAAGAGAGAGAGAGAGAGAGAGAGAGAGAGAGAGGACAAAAAAGAACATGAAGGGAGTGTTTTAAAAAATCAGGGAAGGAAAGAAGAAGAATGTAAAAGTACATTCAATCAGTTTTATATGGTTTGCTGATTCATTGACTATGTGGCCTACATTTAGGTAAATGTTTAAAACTGCACTAAAGCCTTTTCGGCTCAGAGTGCACAGTAGCTCAATCATACTACACAGTCTGCATTAGTGTATGAAAGTGCAGCCAGGTTTTGAGTATCTATATCAGTGCTGAATGTATGATTTCTGTCTGAAAGCAGTGGTGTGTTTCTGACCTGTGTGGCACAGGCATTCACATTGCCTTCCCTCAGAAGCTGCTGGGCCACATTCATGTCCTCAGGCCCTTCTGCAGCAGTCAGAGCAGCCAGCATTATGGCTGTGTAACCTGCCTTGTTCTGCTGGTCCACCTCACAAAGACCTGATACACAAAACCCATAATGAAATAATGTGAGAAACACACATAGGGGAAACAGAGAAACTTACATGCATTATATGCTTAAATTATAAGAATAGACTCAATAATAAAAACAATTAATCTCTCCTCAGCTAATAAATTTATTATTAGTGGATAAAAATGAATAAGCATATGCTACTACTTATGTGGAATATGTTTTAACATCATTAAAGTGAAGCATGACGAAGAAAGTGTCACTTCTTACTGTTAAAATTGAAAGTAGTCACTGTTTAATCTTATGATGAATTCAATCATTTGTGCATCACCATCACACTGGTTGTCCAGAGTGGAATGTTCCAGGAGTTTTGTCACTGAAACAATGTGCAATGGTGCTTTATATGAAACATGAGGGTAGTGATGCTTATGCCCACCACTCAAGCCTCCACAATAAATGACGGATGGAGAGGGCTAAACTGAGGCTACTGACAGGGACAGCTACTAACCACCTCTGATACTGAGACAATGTGGCAGTCTTAAGCTGAAACTGTCTAATAGAGACAGGAAGAGTGGAAACTGTCTCAAACATGGACAGGGAGAGTGGAAACTCTCTCACACACGGACAGGGAGAGTGGAAACTCTCTCACGCACGGACAGGGAGAGTGGAAACTCTCTCACGCACGGACAGGGAGAGTGGAAACTCTCTCACGCACGGACAGGGAGAGTGGAAACTCTCTCACGCACGGACAGGGAGAGTGGAAACTCTCTCACGCACGGACAGGGAGAGTGGAAACTCTCTCACGCACGGACAGGGAGAGTGGAAACTCTCTCACGCACGGACAGGGAGAGTGGAAACTCTCTCACGCACGGACAGGGAGAGTGGAAACTCTCTCACGCACGGACAGGGAGAGTGGAAACTCTCTCACGCACGGACAGGGAGAGTGGAAACTCTCTCACGCACGGACAGGGAGAGTGGAAACTCTCTCACGCACGGACAGGGAGAGTGGAAACTCTCTCACGCACGGACAGGGAGAGTGGAAACTCTCTCACGCACGGACAGGGAGAGTGGAAACTCTCTCACGCACGGACAGGGAGAGTGGAAACTCTCTCACGCACGGACAGGGAGAGTGGAAACTCTCTCACGCACGGACAGGGAGAGTGGAAACTCTCTCATGCACGGACAGGGAGAGTGGAAACTGTCTAACACACAGACAGGGAGAGTGGAAACTCTCTCACGCACGGACAGGGAGAGTGGAAACTCTCTCACACACGGACAGGGAGAGTGGAAACTCCCTCACGCACGGACAGGGAGAGTGGAAACTCTCTCACACACGGACAGGGAGAGTGGAAACTCTCTCACGCACGGACAGGGAGAGTGGAAACTCTCTCACGCACGGACAGGGAGAGTGGAAACTCTCTCATGCACGGACAGGGAGAGTGGAAACTCTCTCACGCACGGACAGGGAGAGTGGAAACTCTCTCATGCACGGACAGGGAGAGTGGAAACTGTCTAACACACAGACAGGGAGAGTGGAAAGCAGAAGTCCCACTGACAGGGGGTAAAGTATTGGAACAGTTAGCATTTCTCTAAACCCACAGATATTGGTAGCACAAAAGGGTGATCTGATTTATCTGGAACATTAATATTAGCATTAAACCAAAAATATGGTGCAGATGAGGATTTGCTTGAGATTAAAGAAGTGTCATTCTGCCAAACGGGAATAAACTAACAGGAGACAAGAGCAAGTTTTGAATTTATGAGCAAAAACACAAGAAATCAGGGAGGACACATCAGCTGGTATGATCTCAGCTCATCTTGTGTTTAGAGGAGAATTTGCTGATACAGAGCCTCCAGTCGTACAGAGAATACAGGGTGGCCTATGTGCGAAGATGTGGCACCTGTTATGCACAACAGGCTGTACAAACGACCTCGGGGGGGACTATGCAACACTGGGTGGAACAAACTGTAACTTGCACTACTGTTTGTTCAAAATAAATGAAAGAAACCTAGACTTATGGATTTTGGGGTTTTCATTGCTTTTTTCCGAACTCATACTAAACCGTGATGTCTAAACCGTGGTGTGAACCGAACCGTGACTTCTGTGTACCGTGACACCCCTATTGAGCAGTACATAAGAAAGCAATTTATTTAACAGTGAAAACTACATTCAATGGATAGCAAATTGGCCTTCTTTTGCAGGGAAAAGAACTGTTTTGTGACAGGGACCAGCTAAGATCAAAAGCAGGTCTGTCTCTGTGGATGGTCTAATGGGGCGGGCCTGATATAATATCTGATGCCTGTGACTTAGTGTCCAACTGCCACACATGCCTCCAGTCTGCTCTCTGTTCAGTCTGTCCCAGTCTGGTCTAAATCCACCTCATTATTGGCAAATCCACCTGATTATTGACAAATCTGTTGCTCATTGTTTCACTAACATGTTTGGTACAGATACGACTTTTCTTTGAGTCTGTATGCACTTACACAGAGACTTTGAGTCTGTATGCACTTACACAGACTTTGAGTCTGTATGCACTTACACAGACTTTGAGTCTGTATGCACTTACAGAGGCTTTGAGTCTGTATGCACTTACACAGAGGCTTTGAGTCTGTATGCACTTACACAGAGGCTTTGAGTCTGTATGCACTTACACAGAGGCTTTGAGTCTGTATGCACTTACACAGAGGCTTTGAGTCTGTATGCACTTACACAGAGGCTTTGAGTCTGTATGCACTTACAGAGGCTTTGAGTCTGTATGCACTTACAGAGGCTTTCTCCCTCTGTTCTATTGGTCCAGTTCCACTGTATGACTCTTGCCTGTTTTATTTGATCTCAGAATTCCGCCTGGCGATTTGGCTTTGGAATTCTTGCTTGTTACGATGTTACAATGTGATCTGGGGTTGCCTCAATTGGTCAGGTCTACGCTCAGTAATGTCATGTGGCAATAAAATGAAGTCAGCTGGGTACCTGAATGTACTGAATGACCAGCTTATCCCATCAATGGATTTTTTTCTTCCCTGATGGCACAGCCATATTCCAGGACGACAGTGCCAAGATCCATTGGGCTCAAATTGTGAATGAGTGGTTAGGGGAGCATGAGGAATCATTTTCACACGTGAAATGGCCACCACAGAGTCCTGAGCTTAACCTCATTGAAAGTCTTTTGGAGGTGCTGGAGAAGACTTTACGGAGTGGTTCGAGTCCAGCATCGTCAGCAAGACCTTATGTAAGGGAGTGTGTGACATCTAAGAAACGATGAGTGTGTGTGTGTGTGTGTGTGTGTGTGTATCTGTGTCTGTCCATGCGTGTGTGCATGCATTTGTGTGTGTGTGTGTGTGTGTGTGTGTGTGTGTGTGTGTGTGTGTGTGTGCATGTCTGTCTGTCTGTGCCTGTGTGTGTGTGTGTGTGTGTGTGCGCACGCATGCATGTGTGTTTATGTGTGCGTGTGTATGCATGTGTGTCATCTAAGAAAGCGTGTGTGTGTTTGTGTGTGTGTGTGTGTGTGTCTGTCTGTCTGTCTGTGTGTGCGTGTATGTATACGTGTGTAAGATCTAAGAAACGATGTGTGTGTGTGTGTGTGTGTGTGTGTGTGTATCTGTGTCTGCCCATGTGTGTGTGTGTGTGTGTGTGTATGTCATCTAAGAAAGCATGTGTGTGCTTGTGCATGTCTGTATGTCTGTGTCTGTGTGTTTCTGTGTGTGTGTGTGTGTGTGTGTGTTTGTGTGTGTTTGTGCGCACAGGCAGGTGTGTGTGTGTGCGCGCGTGCGCTTGTGTGTCTGTCTGTGATTTGGGTGAGGGATTACAGCACTTCAGTTGAGAAACATGCTTGTAAAGTAAAGTGCAGTTAAATGAAACAATTTAAAAAAGGACAATAAGAGGTGGCATGGTGGATATGGCTCGTTTTGAGTCCCTCTTTGGTAAACATACTGCTAAATGTGTGCTTCCTGGGCTCAAGCAAAAGGAATGGAATTGTAAGTAGACCTCTGTTAATCTCGTCAATGAAATTAATGACGAAAATATTCATTGACTAAGGGATTTTTAATTTAGTCACCGATGACGATGACGATGACTAGACGAAACACTGCATAATGACGATATAAGAAGTAAATTTGATTTCATTATATTATTGATGAAAATATGACGAAACAAAACGAAAACATCATGAGACGTTTATTACATCCTAAGACATTTCAGAAAGAACGTGTATGATTTAAATAGTCCAATCACAGACAAGCATTTACTGCAGCAGAGGAGCACTAGAAAACGCATGCTCATTATCGACAGACATGCAGCTATCATTAAGGAAACATCTGCACTCATTTCTTTCATTTCACTGTCGTGTCTTCAAAAAGCCATATGGTATGGCAGACAGTCCACCAGAACATGTGATTTTTGGCTGTTCAGACTTGCTACATATGCTCGGATTCCAATCATATATGCACATAAATTGGATTTGGACTAACAGTGTGAACACAGCCTTAGAGCTTAGTGAACATAAGGGATTCTTTTTTAATTGCTTTGCATATTGTGTTTTATTGTGAATTATTGATTATGTATAATTATATTGTATTGTATTTATTATACATTACAGTGGCATTATCTGACCTGTATCCAAGAGCAGTTTGACCACAGCAAAGTTGGAGTGGGATACACTGTAGTGTAGAGCCATGTTTCCATTGCCATCAGCCAAATTAATGATGTAGCGGAGGAGGGTGGGAGTATGGTTCCCCACTTCTTTCAGATACAGAGTGACTGTGTCAGCCTTCGAGTCTTTCTGACTGGACACACGAAACCATTCCTGGTAAAGCATCATCAGGACCTGTCTCTGAGGTCCACACAGGAGAAAACAGAAGATTCAGCACTTCTGTGATTGCAGACTATAATCATCAGTGACATGCCAGAGGACTAAATAATCACAAATTTGGGATAAATTTATTTGTATATTAATTAAAGCACTCGTCAAGCTGGTTGTCTTTAGCTGAGTATGTTCTAATGTTCATTTAGGAATCACTGAGTGTAAAGGATATCTTGCCATCTCTTTATTTGGAGTTGACACCTCAGGCATCCGGTCCTTCAAGTAATGACAAGCGGCCATGAAGTTTTTATCGACGACCTCACTGCAGGAAAAAAATAATACAACGGTATTCTATAAGACATTGTGAATTTTTGAAAGTATATTTTTAAACATCTAGCTCATGTGTTTATATAAAATGCCCCACCTCATAATGGCACACTGTACTGGTTGCTATGAGGAGAAAGAGTTATCAAAAGAAAATTAATTAAAATGAGCTGGACTTCTGTTTTACTAATTCGATTAACCTTTACATATACAAGTGCCAGGCTTTAAAGCTTGTTCGTACATTGAACAATTCATGTAATAATACACCAAAGTCCTCATGATGTAAAACATTAGTGTTAAATCTAGACTGGCAGGCAACCTATATCTACAACAACACCTGTATTTGACATTTTGGTATCCAAACATCTTTGATACTTTACAGATATGCTGGATATGTCATTGCTCACAAGTCTGGGGGTGGGGGGGTGGGGCTTTGCCCCCTCAAATAAAATTGCTGCCCCCTCGGTTTTAACTGTAGCTTTAGTCTTGGGCAATAAAACAATAGTGACATGCACTGTGATAGACACTTCATCAATAGCAATAAGAAATCTGTTCGATAGACTGTTCGATAGTTTCACTTACATGCATGCATTAAATACCAACAGCCAAGAAAGGACACAACGAATACACAAAGTTCTTGTTGATAAAAGTGAAGTGGTTAGATTCAACGACAGAGTGTTAGAGTCACACTGAGGAAGAAAAAAAATCCGAGATTTCGAGAATAGTCGTAATTTTACAAGAAAAAGGTTATAATATTACAAGAATAAATTTGCAATTTTACAAGAAAAAAGTCATAATTTTAGACACAGACTGGAATTTCCAAATTATGGCATGTACACATAGAAATACACTGAATGGGGCAGTGAGAAATAATATCAAAGCAGCACAAGGTTAAATAAATAGATAAATAAACACACACTCGCGCACGCACACACACACACACACACACACACACATAAACACGTCTCTGTATGACCCAAAATTACCTGCTCCGCAAAATAAATACATTCGTGATCTCGAAATAAATGCTTTGGCTGGATACTCTGAACATTTTGTCGCACCATACCACACTTTATCAAGATGTTTATAACTTAATCACATCCTACCTCTCTCACTGTTTTTAAAAGCTAGTTTCTTCCAACTATAATAGAGACTGCTTCCCAGTTTCCACTGATAACTGACTTGTGTTCTGTCTGATCTTGACTGACACACTTTGACACATAGTTTCATCTGTCACAGTTCTGAGCCATTCCATGCATTTGTTAACCTTTTGTTTCCCATGGTTCAACCCGTCTTTGTCCTCTTATTCTGCCTTTGCCTGGCCCTTTGTACCAAACATTGTTCTTGTGATTTAACATTGATAGTGTGTCTGTCTGGCTCCCAGTACCCTGTTTATCTAGGCCTGTGTGTCTAGCTCTTTTTGTGTAGGTCTGTTTGCTTGTGTTTAGACCTCTGCCAGTTTGACTAGTCTGACCAGTGTTTTGGACTTCACGGAGCACATGCATAAGGTTTCCCTACTTGTTTTTATGACATTGTTACAGACTTAGAGATTAAAGTTTCATAAACAAGCATCACATTCTTACAGAAAATGCCAAAGTCACAAAGTTGTGTGAGATACAACTACATGTATCTCAAAGATATACTATGTTATGAGCTCTATCATTTCACCACTGGAAGATGAAGCATGGTTCGTGACAATGAAGGAGTAATTGGATTTAACAGTCAAGATTAATTTAATTAAATTAAAACCTGACGATCCATTGTGTGGGTTGGGGACCAGTTCTTTTGCAGATCAATGAGAGATTTTGTAGTGGTTTTACTACAGTTTCACAAATTTTAAATGTTCATAATACCCCTTGTTAATATCTTTTCTGGTGTTTCTAGTGAACCAGTCATTCAAGTTTCTTGACACTGCGTTATCTTTACAGCTACAAAGAAAAAAGAATTTCAAAATTCATTCATTCATTAATTTTCTAAGCCGCTTACCCTAATTAGGGTCACAGTGGGTGCTGGAGCTTATCCCAGCACTCTTTGGGCTAAAGGCAGGGAAACACCCTGGACTGGTCACCACTCCATCACAGTAATTTATAAATTAAGCAAATTAATTAAACTTAATCATTTAATCCTTTTGTCCTGACAGATTTTATCCAATGAGCTTGCCTCATGACGTAGGCAGAGTGGTCCAGAAAGCTGATGCAAAAGTGATACTGCTATCTCTCAATTACACTCCCTAGCACCATCCCCCACAAGGTATTTTTATGTACTAACCAGTTAAACAAACTACATTTTTCTTGTAGGCATCTTAATTTTTTTCCTAGTGTGGAGAAAAATATATTTTTAAAACAAATGGCATTTCACTCTTCAAATGTTCCTCCTCTTTTTCTTCAACATCTTACCTGATTGGCTGCTCATCCTGTGGACTCAGGCCAGCCTGGAGGTCTGTGGCCTCGCCAGGCTTTTCCATACCCTCGGCCTTAGCTTCCTCAGACTGTTCCCCAGGCCCACCCTTTTCTTCCAGGGCCTTCACTCCCTCTTCTCCCTGCTTCTCTTCTGACTCTGAGCTATCCATGTCCTCCACCTGATTTTCCTCCTCGCTGGACTCCTCACTGGAGGTGCTCTCGTAGCTGGACAATGTAGACAGCATAGAGAGTCAGTGCTGATACTGTAAAGGTGAGTGTGTGTGTGTGTGTGTGTGTGTGCGTGTGTGTATATTAATAATCTGTGGATGTGAAAGTTTCAGGTTGTGATTCCAATGTTGTGTTGCTGTAACAGTGCATGGTTTAAAACAGTTAGGAATGCTGGAATTTCCAGTTTCTAAAGGATATGTGTGAGTGGGTGTAATGCTAGCCATGTTCCTCTTCCCAAGCCCCATTATTCATTAGTGCTGGACTGCAAAGGTAATGAATATTGGGGTTTGGGAAGAGGAATTAGGCTGAGGTGCATGGCTCCACATTTACTGAGACCATGGAACTGTCAGCAGATATGATGACCTTGCAACTTAAGAAATTCTTTGTCCTGTGGGATAGCTGTGATGGACTGGTGACCTGTCCAGGGTGTTTCCCCACCTTTCGCCCTATGAGTGTTGAGATCCAGCACCCCCGCGACCCTAATTAGGATAAGCAGCTTAGATAATGAGTGACTGAGTGAGTGAGTGAGTGAGAAATTCTTTGCTGACAATGTAACTACAAGGTCATTTTTAAGCGGCTCGGATTGTGTTAATGCTCTAACTATTAAGTCAACGTGATCTTGAAATTAGATTTGTAAACTGTCATTTAAGACTTTAGACTGTCTAACCAGTTCAGAATGTTCCTACTAATGCTGTGAGATTAATATTGACTGGGCTATATTTATTTGAGGCAGAGTGGTTTTTGTTTTTGTTTTTACTGTGTTCAAACTCTAAAATTACCAGCTGTCATTCACAAAGGCTATTACAAAGCCCACAAAGGATATTACAGCTGTCTACAACTGTTCACCACCCTATACCAACAGCCAATTCAACTGACTATTCAGCTCACCTGTGTAACACGGAGGAAAATGCAAATATGACAGTTTAAAAGCTTGTTTTTTTTCCCAATCTGAATATTTTGTTGAAACCTCTTAAATCCTTTTTTATACAGGGTAGACACTGTATGGAAAGACCATCCAGTATTCATCATACCCAGTCTACCAAAAATGCACATATTTACAATATTTTTTGATCTTTAATTTTGGCTTTAGGAGCAATTTACTTAGTTTTGCAGACAACAGTAAACCACTACTATAAACCACTCTATGTTCCAGTCCATGTGTGTGTTTGTGGTTTTAGCCACAGAGACACGTTCATCTAACATCCCAGCTCTGCCGGTCACATCGCGGCAGTAACTCGATCCTGCAGATTCTCCCTATACAACATCAGGAGAATCCGCCTCTTCCTCACACAACAGGCGACCCAGCTCCTGGTCCAAGCGCTTGTCATCTCCCACCTGAACTACTGCAACGTTCTACTGGCTGGCTTACCAACCTGCGTCATCAGGCCACTCCAGCTTGTGCAGAACGCCGCTGCATGCCTGGTCTTCAACCTCCCGAAGCACTCTCATGTCACTCCACTGCTTACTGCACTCCACTGGCTTCTGATAGCTGCCCACATCCAATTCAAGACACTGGTACTGGCCTACCAGGCCACAAGAGGCTCCGCCCCATCATACCCTCAGTCCCTTATAACTTTGTATACCCCCATTAGAACCCTCCGCTCTACGACCTCTGGTCAACTGACGGTCCCCTCACTTCGGGAACCCGGCAGCCGCTCCTCCCGACCACACCTCTTCTCCGCCATTGCCCCACGGTGGTGGAACGACCTCCCTCATACAGTTAGGACTGTGGAATCTCTTGCCATCTTCTGCAGGAAACTGAAAACCCACCTCTTTAGAACCTGCCTGTCCCCCACTGCCTAACCTCCCTTCCTTATTAAAAAAAAAAAAATAACTTGTCTTGTATCTGTGTTTGTCAAAGTATTCCAGGGGCACAATACAAAGGGGTAAATTGACGCTCAGTCTTATTGTGATCTCTGCTCATGAGGTATTAGAAATCCGACTGATGCACTGATTGTAAGTTGCTTTGGCTAAAAGCGTCTGCCAAATAACAAAATTGTAAATTGTCTGCTCTGATCAGACAGGAAGTGATGCAAATCTTTGTAGTCTTTTATTTACCAAAACAATGCAATGAGACAGGCAAAGAGTGGTGCAGACACTGGGGAGAGGCAGATGAGAAAATAAAGAGACCCAAGTGCGTGACTGAAGACAGCATATAGTGTTGTAGAGCAAGTGGGTGTGTATTGTTTCATGGATAGCACACTGTCTGGTTCTCCTCAGTTTACAGCATGAAACCTTCTATACAACCTTTATAAAGGCCTCTCTAGTGCCTCTTTGGCATTAGTCATTTACTGTTAAACATGTGGAGAATTAACTTGAATTATTGTGGTTTAGTTGTGTTACTGTGATGGTGTGGTTGCTCCTGCACCCACCATTTAGGAAAAGGAAACTTTCCAGCACAGACTGATGAGACATAATAAATGAATATGTTGTATGGACTACTTAAAACACAAGTGGGTTGCACAAACCACCCATAGGTACTATACAGGTTAATTGATGTATGCACCATGTCAGTGATTGGAATTGCTTGTCAGAAGACACAGAAAATTGATTTTTTTTTTTGTCTTACCAGACAGCTGAAAGTCTTATTCTGACATAGCAAACATGGGCATTGAGTGATACAAGCTTTTAAATGGTTTGAATGCATCCTTTGGCTGAACGCATCCACATGTCCAAATAGAATTTTGGGCAATTATGAATATCGTTGGGAAGATTCTAATGTTAAAATGTCAATGAATTCTATAATCAATCCATTGTGAATTATGTTGCTGAAGATGAGTTTATGTTGCAGTAATGTTTGGGAATGACTGTAAATGTTTTGGGGAGATGGACTGGTCTAAGCCTACATTAGGATGATGCAGAGACCACGCGGAAGAGGCTGCTCTTGTTTGAGAGTGTGCATATGTGTGTGCTGAATTAAATTTCAAGACAAGCTCTTTATTATTTTGAATTTTCTAAGTGTCCAGTTCCGTATCATTTGTTGTTCTTTTCTCTGTTCGCCTGCCAGCAGCTTGTAACGGCTAAATAAAAAAAAAATCACCTTACCCTCAATACTTACCTGTATGCCTGCTCCTTCCAGCTACCAGACATACTACCTTACAGTTACCTACACACACACCGCTATGGTCTCTTCACAGACAGTAATTAGATGTTAAGGGATAATTATGTGATTGCGCAAGCAATCCGGTCGTTTGTGCCGTTTCTACTCCCATGGTTTTCACAAAATCGATTCCATTACAGCGTAACTACAGGTCCCACCTAATGCTTTGTAGTGTGCTTGTATGCAGCTAGCTGATCAGTCCACCTTTTTTTTTTTCTTTATTTGCCTTGTTTAATCGCTTATTTATTATAGGGGCAGTCGATTGTTGGATTCAATGGTCTTTTGTTCCGAGAAGCAATGGAAGGTGACTAGTACATGAGTCAGAAATGAAACTGATGCTGCGGCACAATCATACTCACATTTTCTGGTGGAAATGCATCTCTAGTATTTATAAAACACTTTTTGAAGGTGACAGAAAGACAAGAGTACCTCAAAATGTGAATTCTTACCCTCCATTCACACCAACAAATTTCAGGTTCTTCTTGGCTCCGCCATTATCCTGCTTGTCTGGACAGACATTCTTTTTCATGATGGATTTGAGGCCTGAGGGAGGGGCAGCATATGAGGGTGTTAGCCAGGGCAGCACCTGTGTGTTTCTCCCAGCATCTGCTTAAACATTTACACATACAAGTATTTATAGTGTAATACATACGGGAATAAGCCACAGTTTATGAAGAATTCCTCAGCACCTCGCTCTCCTTGCCTGTGAATATATGCCTGATGGATAATTCCTATATTACCTGGTTTTACCAGATGTAAAATGATTAGAAAATGTATACATACCTCCACTAAAACTGAACGCGTATGCAAACTATGCATGAGTAACTTATAAAAAATATTCTAAAATCTCACTTTACAAAGTAATCAGACATCATAAGGCTATTGATTCTAACATTATATATCTCGTCCTTTCACTTTTCCTTTCTTTCTGAATTAATTTTACATGTATTTTATAATCAGTGCTTTGAGAAGGTTTCACATGTGTCTCAGTGAACCCTGTAGCAACTAATAATGAAGTATAATATAACAATAATATGATGTAACATTAATAATACATCTGTTATAAAAAAGGTAATATTAATAATGTTAATGGTGATAATGCAATAAATCATGGTTAAGTAAAAAGTTATAATATGCAATAATATAAAAAGAAATGCTGGTGACAATAAAAATTTTAAACTGACAATGTTATTAAAAGTAGAAAAAGCACCTTGGATTTCCTTCATTTTAACTGAGAATAACTCTCAGAATTATGGAAGTGGGAGGCCTAAATTTATCATATAATGGATTCACAAACATGTACATAACAACTGTTTAATACAATATGAGTGGTGGCATGTCAAATCAACAAGCCCTACCACACAACATACAAAATTGCTTCTTAAATCAGAAACGGATAACACAAGCACTCATGTAACACCATTTTCCTGAAGAATAATTGGTGTCCAAGACATAAAGCTACTTGTTTTTAGCATTTTCATTTCATATAACTCAAAATATCAGATTTATAAATTGTCTTCCTGCTACTGTTTCAGACATGAGAAATCCTCTGACAGATCCCCCAGATCCAATACCTTCACAAAGGAAAAAAGAGGGAGTCACAGATATACTGAGCAATTATGAGAACAGGTGGGTAAAAAAGAGATGGATATAGAAATCCCCACTTCTACATTTAAAACAATTAACAAATGGTTATCTAAATTTATTTGGCAGAACAAAAGACCCAGAATTAAATTCAAAAGAATTCTATGCTCAAAAGAAAAGGGGGGCCTGGATTTACCTAACCTGAAAAAATATTATCGGGCAGCTCAGCTCAGATCAATGGTTGCATGGATATCTCAAGACAAAGATACTGTAAGGGTAAAGATGGAACAGAGTGACTGCCTGAATGTGCCCTTTGACACAATCCCATTTATGAATCAAGATACCTGGAGAATAAATAAAATAGATAATAATCAGTGGGCAAACATCACTTTGACAGTATGGTCAAATGTGAGAAAGAAGTTAAGACTCCCCATGTCAATATCTAGAGCAAAGAAGATTGCACATAATATTGACTTTCTTCCATCCAGACTAGATGCAGGTTTAAAAACTGGGAGGAAAAAGGTTTAATGATGTTGGGTCAGTTATCTGAAGGAGGAGACCTGATGTCCTTTGAGCAGCTTCAGCATCAACACAACCTTCCAGCCCAGGACTTTATTAGATACATACAGCATAAACACAACCTTCCAGCCCAGGACTGTATTAGATACCTACAGCATAAACACAACCTTCCAGCCCAGGACTGTATTAGATACCTACAGCATAAACACAACCTTCCAGCCCAGGACTTTATTACATACCTACAGCATAAACACAACCTTCCAGCCCAGGACTTTATTAGATACATACAGCATAAACACAACCTTCCAGCCCAGGACTTTATTACATACCTACAGCATAAACACAACCTTCCAGCCCAGGACTGTATTAGATACCTACAGCATAAAAACAACCTTCCAGCCCAGAACTGTATTAGATACCTACAGCATAAACACAACCTTCCAGCCCAGGACTTTATTAGATACCTACAGCATAAACACAACCTTCCAGCCCAGGACTTTATTAGATACCTACAGCATAAACACAACCTTCCAGCCCAGGACTTTATTAGATACCTACAGCATAAACACAACCTTCCAGCCCAGGACTGTATTAGATACCTACAGCATAAACACAACCTTCCAGCCCAGGACTTTATTACATACCTACAGCTGAGACATTGCAGTATAAACACTTCTTTATGTTAGCAATTAAAGGGACTAATGGACGATAGTTTGGATATAAAAGAAATGAACACCATAATCTCAGATAAAAATTGGGAATTATCATGCAGAGAGGGACATAAAATAAGAAATAGCCCCATTTGGAAGGAATTTGAATGGAAAGTTAAGATTACATTTTTCAGGACTACTCTTGTCACATCAAAATCCAGTGGCACATCGGATCAGTGCTGGAGGGGCTGTGGCCTGGTAGGAGACCACACACACATATTCTGGGACTGTCCAAAATTATTAGAATATTGGCAAAACATACAAAATGAAATTCAAAAATGTTTAGGTATAGAATTGCCCTTACCATCTTACTTCATATTAGGAATGTTACCAGAAGATGCAGAAGATAACAGTCAGACATTACTACTGAGAGTCCTTCTCCTAATCGCTACGAAGATGATCACAGTCTCCTGGCTGAGGCCACAGCCCCCCACAGGAACACAATGGAGGGAGAAGGTTAAGGATGTTTACTACATGGAAAACATTACCGCAAGGTTACAATTAAAAACAGACGTATTCTTGATTAAATGGTCCCCAATTATTTCATATTTTCTCAGTTGATATGGTAATGAAACAATTTCTGTGGACTTCTTTTCTCCTCATTTAAATGTGAACGTTGCAGGTGCCTTTTTTTCTTTCCCTCCCCTTGGATAAGTGTATATTTATCTCCTGTCTTTGTGTTCATAGACAAATGTCATTGCTTATGCCTGCCTTCGGAAAATGGGAACTATATGTAGACAGTGAGAGGATGCTGAAATCCATGCACTACCTCCTAGGACATTTCTGCCTGTGTTCTCTCTCTGAACATGTGACTGTACTGTGTTTTATCTTTGAATATGTGACTGTGCTGCATGATTGCACTTGACAAAAGGAAATAAAAAGTTCCAAAAAAAAAAAAAAAAATATTTTCAAAATTGAAATGTGGCACTTCAGTGAGGGAAGATACACCGACACAGTCAGAAACTGATGTCCATGTGGGTAATTGGATTAAAGCACCACTAAACTGTAGGTGATATGGTAAGAGACATATGAAAGCTTATATTTGTGCAATAGAACACAGGTGGTATTGGAGAGGGGGCATGTTTTTCGTGCCTTTGTTGCTCATGTTTTTGCCCCATAATGACCACATAGTTTGATTCTTCATTTTGCATATTTATTATAACATTGAACTAATAAACAAATCAGTACTATTATTCTCTAGATTTCAGGGTTGGTGGGGAAGACAAAAACTTTTTCCTCCTGCATATTAAACATTCAACAAACATGCACTAGAGCACAAAATACCTGTCTTCATGATCATAGTCCAATAAGCAATAAGTCTACAAAATGTTTTCATCATTGGTAATACCTTAAGTGTGTACAGATTATTTCCAGTTTGCCATGATTGACATTAATATTTTTTCTGTTTGTTTCTTTATTTACCTAATGGAAGTCAGACCACAAAGATTGGACTTTATAACACAGTATTTTAAGACTTTGTGGAGCCTCTGATTTCACTTACAACACAACTATCCACATCGAATAGTTTGATATGCCTCTCTCCTGTCAGCAGAGACTTAGGAAGCTACCATTGGGTTGACACTGTGCATTCTGCAATGCACAACAGGGTTTGACTGCACAAGTAAATATTCAGTGAATTAGTGAAACTGTGTTGTGCCCATTGTGCAGCACGTCACTGAAGGAAATGGAAGAGGAACTACAAACAACTGTTTTGCAAGCACTTTAAGTTGACCCAGACCCTTTTAAGGATGACAGGATGTTCACTGAATGCTAGCACTGCCAGCAATGTTCTATAATCAAAGTATTCTCCTCTGTAGTAGAGCTGGAAGAATAAAACCATGCATATCAGCCTGAACAATGCAGCTCATTTAACTCTTTCACATGTTCCAGCTCCTCATATCTGAGTCACTGCTATCCTCAGGCTGTTCTCAGGACATCAGAACTGCTCCATTCCAAATTTATAGAAATGCATACATCAAAACCTCTCTGATCTTTCATATACTCTCTACAGGACTACAAATAATAGCCAGACCATGTTAATGACCAGACTGCAGACTAATGAGCTGGTCCTGTAAAAGACTTTGAATGACACAAGGGCGCTGTGCTTTCTTGTAAAGATAAGTTTACATACGCTCAGCTTCAAGGAACAGTTATTTGATACATGTAACTGAATTCTTATCTTATAGCCATCTCTGATACAACAATAGCCTATATTTGCATCCTTTTTCTAACGCAACAGCATTAGAAAAAGCCTATTACGCATCTGAACAGTTGCAAGTTTCTGTAAAACACATGCCTTCCTTATGGCATGAAATCTAGAGCATAAAAATAAATATGAATCAATAGCTGATCAACACTCATATTTGAAATCCTTTTAGGGTTGGTTAACATGGTTAATACCACTACCAATAATAGTGGCTGAAGAAGTGAAATTTTACCTGACTGCTGTGTTTCCCTTGTTTTCTGGACAGGTGAGTAGAAGGCAGAGAGGGCACTAAGAGACCCTTTCAGGTGACTCTGGATGGTGCTGATCTTCAAGGCTGGCTGTTTCTGGGAGCTGGACACGTCCTGGCCCCCACTGCCCAAGCTGGCCCACTGCTCACTCAGAAGCCCCTGAATGCGATTCACAACCTGGCCAATAGCTGCAGGTGAGGCTGGGGCTTCAGTAGGTCTCTCGGGCTGTGGTTCGGATTCCTTTTGGTCTTGTTGGGCTGGACTACTTACAACTGTCTCCTTATCTAAATTCTCTTTGACAACACTTTCAAGAGTCAGATTCTCTTCCACCATAATCTCTGTGGCTATAGTCTTGGTGACATAACTCGCCTTGGGCAAATTCCAGACAGAAACATCTCCAATACATCTCTGCTCAATTTCCCCATAAACAATTATGTTTTCAGTGATTTTGTCTTCTTCAACTCTTGCTACTCTTTCAACATCTTCTTTGACACCATCTTTAAACCCCATTTTGTCTTGTGAGACCTCCAGGTTCATTGTCTGCTGAAGAGCTTTATCCTCTACTGTAGCATTGCCAGAAGCTCCCTGGAAGTCAGTGTCAACTGCTTGATCACACATAACTATCACCTCGCCAACATTCTTCTCAGCTGTTGTCACTTGAGCTAGCACCTCTATGTCATGTGCTTCCACCACATTTGTTTGAGTGCTAGAACATGCCAAGTTTGTGAATTTGGGGCTGTCTGCAGTCTGAGGTTTCTCATCTGTGGAGACCCCTTTTTCTGAAAGGCATTTCTGATCTGTACTGACCGATGCATCACAAGTCATTACAGGCTCAGATGGAGGCTTGATTATGTGAGGAACTTCTATTTCACATTTTCCACTGTGTACAGAAGTGTCCTGTGCGCATACATTAGCTTTTTTATTTAGTTGGCGGATCTTCTCGTCCTTCAGTCTGTTCTCTTCTACTTGCTCCTTAAGTAAGGCATTGGTCCTTTCCAACACACCACTGGCTAGGTTTAATTTTTCCTCTAGGGTTTTAATTTTAGCCTGAAGCTCCTGAATAGTGATATGCTCCTGTTTATCCATTTGGGTAGGTCCTTTGCTTGCAGTTTTTTCATCATCTTTTTCTACTCTTGTCAAAATCTCACCAGAGACTTCATATTCGGAAATGTCAGATTGTTCAAATGTTGAAAAGGCTCCTGAGAGTTCCATTTGTTTTTCCTTTAAAGACATCTCTAGTGTTTCCTCTTGTTTCTTTATGACTTGCTCAGAAATACCTGTTGATTCTTCTCTTTGATGCTCAAAGTCCTGTCCCACAGATTTCTTTTGCTCATTTGGGCTCAATGAAGTTAATGAGGTTTCTTCTGCTTTCTCAATTAGAATCACAGGGACAGGGATTGGGGCTGGTGCAGATTCCTTTCCTGATACTCCCTCCGATGTCTCGCCAACCTCCTCTGACTCCTGCTCCAAAAGATTGCTTGTCACTCCGTGTTCTGATGCTAATTTTGAGTTTTGTACCTGTTCCCAAATCTGGTTATCAGGTCTTGTCCCCTTAGCAGGACAAGTAGCATCTGTCTGATCTGGAGCTGATGGAAGTCCACTTTTTTCTGATGCTCCAAACTGTGGTTCTCCACCTTCCTCTGCTCCCTTTTCAAAGGACGTTTCCCTCACTGGTTGAGTTTCAAGCTTCTTAAGAAGCTGTCCCCTCTCTTCTTGCAGAATGCAGATTTGGGCCTTTAGCTCTGGGATTGTTCTCACCTGCTCCTCCAGTTCACGAACACGTTTCAGAGCTGCTGTGATCTGCCGGTGCAGACTGGCCCTATCTTGGGGGATGCTGCCTCTTTGGTCACCAACATTTGCAGTCCTGAGGGGCTTCTCATCAGATTCATTTTCATGCTGAGATCCCTGAATATGCGAATTTTGCTCATCTGTGTCCAAACCCTTTTTGTGTGAGAAAGTAACTGGCATGCTGGAAGCCCTAAAAAGGTGAGGTCTCACAAGAAGCCCCAAGGGCTGCTCATCCAAAGCTGGAGTCTGGGTCTCATCCCCAGCCTTCGGAGAGGAAGTGTGGCTGCTCTTTTGTACTCTAGAGTGACTGGTAGGACTGCTGTTGCTGCTATCACTGGCTCTGAACTCAAATATTTGTTGAGCTTCAGAAACACGTGTTGATTTGGGTTTGGAACCCAACGTGGAGGTGTTGACCCACGTGTCTTTAATAGCAGGTCGAGTCCCATGTCCTGGTAAGCTGAAGTTGCGTGGTAATGTACTATATTTAGGGCCTCTGTTCTTGCGCTGGATGTGCAGCTTTTTAATTGTGTTGCCCTTCTCAATGTCATCCACATATTTGAGGAAGTCCAAGTCCAGGTGAAACCCATAGGGTGTTTCCACTGAGTAAGGCAGCTGCTTTCTCTGACTTTCTGTATCAGAGGCCTTGGTAGGAAAACCATTTGCTGAAACAGGGTAGATATAGTATTTTTCCGACATCAGTTAAAGGGACTTCAGAGAAGGCACTTGGGATGTCATCACTGATCAAATATAAAGCATTTTTATGCCTCATTGGCTCATTAATAATGCAATGACAGAAATCAATGTATCATGCTCACCATTTTTCTTATCCATCCTTTGTGTTTTTCACTGTCATGGACCCATTTATCTCATGAATATTTTGGCAGCCTGTCAACAAAACAGAGAGGCTGAAATGAACTAAAGTGAACATAAACAGTTTTCAGTCATCAGTGGACACATCATTTCTGATAAACAGCTGAAGACAAATTATTTTTGTCTCCTTATGTTCAACCATTTTATGGACTAATTCTAAACATAGTAAATAAGAGGTTTCACATATCACAGGGACTTGACTGTAAATAAGTGGGAAGCCTGATCCCAAGGCTTGTAAATAAAACTGGAAGTACTAATGGAAGACGTAGAATTATAACTAATGTGAAATAGTCAAAGGGGGTATGGTGGCGCACTGGGTAGTGCTGTCACATCACAGCAATTCAGTAGAGTTCAATTCCCAGCCGGGCGGCCAGGATCCTTTCTATGTGGAGTATGCATGTTCTCCGCTGGGGAGCTCTGGTTTCCATCCACAGTCCAAAGACATGTAAGTCAGGTGAATTTGAGATGCTAAATTGCCTGTAGGTGTGAATGTGTTTGTCTGTGTGTCTGCCCTGCGATGGACTGGCAACCTGCCCAGGGTGTTTCCCTACCTTTCGCCCTATGAGCGCTGGGATAGGCTCCGGCCCCCCGCGACCCTAATTAGGATAAGCGCCTTAGAAAATGAATGAATGAATGAAATAGTCAAGCTAACCTCATAACCATAAAATACATAATCATGAATAATGCAACAATATCATGACCATTTCCATTAGATTCTACGGTTGGAACTGCGTCCATAGCAACAAAAACTCTGTAGCCTTCTTAAGTTTCTGTCCTCGTCCATCTCCACGTTTCCTTCTTGCTGGGGCTTTGCAGTTAAAAGTAATTTTACTGGACTTCTTTCTGCAGACTGATATGATTGGACATAGTCTATGATCAGAACTGTGTCCATAGCAATGGCCTGTTATTCATAGCAGCGGTCTGCAATTCAGAAATAACAGACCGCAGAATGCCATAACTGACCAGAGTCGAGTATTCAACAAAGCCATGTAATAATACAGAATAATCACGCGTATAAAACCTGTAAAGCTGTGTTTTAACTGAATGTGAAGTGAAATTTCGCTTCGCTTTCGTCATGTGGGTTTGATCACTTGCCTGAAAAATCCTAATTTTGCGCCATATCACAGCAAGCGTTTTTGATTAAACCAATCAGATTGCACATGACTGAAGAGAATCCTGGGGAGGGGCACAGCCTCTAGCCTTACTTGAAGGTCCAAAACTTTTGGTCGGAGGTCATGAGCAAGCTATCTGAGATCCTTAGCCTCAGCATCCCCTTATGCCCCATCATAGCTTTACTTGTCGATGTCTCTACGCTACACACACCGAAGCATCTCAGATCATTCATATTAATATCGCTAACCATGGCCAAAAAGACCATATTACTGAACTGGAAAGACAGAACTAAGATATCCATAGCTCACTGGCTCAACCTACTAACAGACCATTCAAATCTAGAAAAACTTACACCTCAGCAAAACAACATTAAAACCTATGAAGACACCTGGTCCCCCTTTCTACAATACCTTAAACGCTGATTCCTCTCCCCACAAGTGACCCTTAACATTACTATTCTTTTCCACTTTTAATTATGTATTTATTTTCTCCTCCTAACACAGTGTGCAGTTTGTCCCACCAGCCCGGATTGTCTGGTCCTGTCTGTTTTGCCCCATCATGTCTTGTCAGTCTTGTTATGTTTTGCTGTTCAACCCTTATATATAAGTACATATATACAAAGAACGATGTATTTATTTAATTTATTTATTTATTTAACTATTATTATCATTATTATTGTTATTGTTCATTTTTTTCCTCTTTTTTCCCTTCTTTTTTCCTTTCCTTTTCCCTTTGCTTTTTCTTTTTTAACTTTATTTGTTGATCTTCTTGTTGTTGTTATTGTTTTTTCTGTTTGTTTTGTTTTTATTGTGAAGCATTGTTGTACTTCCTATTTTTGTTTTCCTGTATTCAAATTTAAAAAATAAATAAATAAATAAATTACTTGAAGGTGACTGGCTTTCAGCAGGCGAATTTTTGCTTGAGTTGAACATTTACTGAAGTGTTCATTTCGCCCATTTCGCGCCACTTGCAGTTTCGTTGCGATTAACTCCGCTCATTTGCCTCCTGTCCCTGACTTTTCATGTATTTGCATTGTTTGAAAATTTCACTTCGCATTCAGTTAAAACACAGCTTAATGAATGGTATAGTTGTAAACGTGCTATAATCATAATAATAACGATAATAATAATAACAATAATAGCTTATTTAGAGGCCCATATCACTATTTATAGTCTCAATGGGCTTTACATGTCCATAACAAAGTCAAATCAATATTATACTATCCATAAGTTAGAGAAAATAGATAAGTCTTTAGTCTGGTTTTAAAGATATGGAGAGAGTTTGCCTCCCTAGTTTCTGTAGGTAAACCATTCCAGAGGAAGGAAGAGCAGTAGGAAAAGGCTCGGTAGCCAGTGGACTTCTTTTTGCCTCTTGGAACGACTAATAGTCAAGAATCTTGAGAGCGCAGGGTGCAAGGGGGGTTATAGGGTGTAATTAAGTCAGGTAGGCCAGCGCACGCCCATGTAAAATTTTAATAAGAGGACCTTAAAATCTGCCCTTGTATAAATTGGGAGCCAATGAAGGGAAACCAGGACAAGTGTAATGTGGTCAAACTTCCTTGTTCTGGTCAGGATTATGGCAGCAGCATTCTGCACCAGCTGAAGACTTTTGGTACTAGAGGCAGGGAGGCCAGAGTACAGAACACTGCAGTAATCGAGGCAAGACATGATGAATGCGTGAACAATGGTTTCTGCAGCAGGCAATATCAGACTAGACAAAACTCTCCAGACTTGACTGAAGATGGCGATGCCACACTAGCTGTTTGCGCCAATGTGCCTAAAGATATACCTAATGCTACGATTCATGCATTGCTGAAGCAAATGTCGGTGGATTAATGTATTTGATTCTTAAGAAAGACAAAGATGCCTGTGACTGTAAAAGCTATAGGCTATTTCATTGATTAATTGTGATTCGAAGCTTCTTGCAAAAATTTTAGCAAATAGATGGCTTGACATCACCTTACTTTCAAGTAAACAGAGGCACAAGGCAGGGGTGCCCTCTTCTGCCTCTGCTCTTTGCCCCTAGCCTAGAACCGCTTGCTGCATTAATTTGTCTGGATGATACATGTCCAGGAATCCTGATTTGCCCTTCAAGACGCAAACTGATCTTATATGCTAATGATATCCTAGTCTTTGTATCTGATCCAGCAAACTCAATCCCAACCCTACTCTCTTCCATAAATCTGTTCTCCAGATTCTTGGGTTACAAGATTAACTGGTCTAAGGGTGAGGCTTTTCCCCCCAACTTCATACTGCCCAAATGGTATAATTCAACAATGAAGAGTTGCCTCGGCCACCTCACTTGGAGAATGGCATATATTGCTGAACAGGGTCGTTGCATATGACAGAGTCTCTTAAAGACTAGCAAAAAGGCAGGATGATTACCTGCGTAAATGGGCGAAAACTTCTTAGATTACATGGATGGGTCCCCCCTCCCCCGTACCATATCATAGTTATGTCATATGTCTGGATATTGAAGCACCCTTTTGTTTTGTTTTTTTTGTTTGTTTGTTTTGTTTGTTTACCTCTTTGTTCTGTTCTACCTATGTTTTGTATCTTCTTTTGAGTTTCCATATATAATCTTTATGATCATTTTCCCATTATCACTTGTTCTGCTCGTACATCTAAATACAACTTTGTGTAAACCCACCCATTATAGTTAGTAATGTCTATATCCCATTTCCACGCGTGTGTGTCTTGTTTATATTTCTGTATGTGTATTCATCTCTTTGAATAAATAAATAAATAAATAAATAAATAAGTCTTAAAAAAAGAAGTAGCACCAGCGTCCATGGCTAATAAAAGATCATTAGTTACTCTACTAAGCACGGTTTCAGTAGAATGAAAACACCTGAAGCCTGATTGAAATATTTCAAACAGACTGTTAGAGAACATATGGGATATAAGCTGATCAGCTACCATTTTTTCCAAGTATTTTTGAAAGAAACAGGAGATTAGAAAAGGGCCTATAATTATTTAAGGCTTCAGGGTCAATTTAGTAAAGGCCTGATCATGGCTGTTTTAAAAGCGGAGGGTAAAACACCAGGTTTAAGTGACATATTTGGAAGGTTTAGCATTGTTGGGCTGAGGACTGAGAAAAGCTCTATGTAAAGTTTAGTAGGTAGGGAGTCAAGAAAGCAAGAGGCTGGTTTAGCAGAGTGCACCAATTTGGACAGCATGTCTAGAGAGAGAGGGTTAAATTGAGTTAAAGGGTGCTCACCCTGTTTAATCTCAGCCGCAGTGACAGAGAGCATGCAGGCAGTCTGATTTAATAAACTAATTTGAATATCACTGTATATCGAATTAAGTCTATTTTTTGCGAGAAAAACTCAACAAAATCATTCACAGTAAAAGGGCTAGATTGTGGGGAGTGATTCTGGGAAAGTTTATATGTGGTATCAAAAAGGAACCTGGGATTATTTTTGTTAAGATGAATGATTTTAGAGCAATAAGAAGATTAGGCTGTGGGGAGGGCGCATTTATAATCTATCAGGCTGTAGTGCCAGGCAAGGTGGAAGACCTCTAGTTTAGTGGCTTGTAGATAACTACCAGCCGATTAACCAATAGCTGTTTGTCTGTCACTGAACCAAAGCCGTTCGCAATGTTAGAGCAATCACATTTAATCTTGATCGAAGCACAAATGCTGCAGAAATGAGACTCAGAGACTCTCCCGGCATTGACACAAAGTCTCGCCCACACTCTCCTACAGTCAACCTCAGTAAGCTAACTCCAGTCTCTTACACCTGAACGTGTCTGGGCCTGCTTTTCTTCTTCTTCCCCTTGTCTCTCCTTTCTTCCCTGGCTTTTTGTGTGTAACTCCACTAGAAGATCACTCAGACCATCTCCTTTGATATAGCATGCCTCTTCATGAGTAATACTTCCTGCTCGTGGAGTTGCTGATTCATATATACTGATGGTAGAGAGGATGTTGTGATTGTCTGTTGTAAATTGTTAGTATTCTTGTGTGTAGTTTAGATGCTGTTGTATGTGTGCATGTTGTGAATGTGCCTCGGTTCACGTAAATCATAACTTATTCAATATTACATTCATTCTGTGTTGTTTCAATTAGATTGTTGTAATAAACATGTACATTCACGTTCCTACTCTTTGAGTACATGATAGATATTGTCCTAGTTTATTGAATGTGGTGATCCAGGAACTTAGTTATCTAGAGATACTGAACTGGAAGAGCATTATTGTACTTGCTACATTAATGTTATTATTTATTATACGTTAAGTTGGGTTGCCACCCTTTAATTGGAGAAATAAAGGACGCCCCCCAAGAACCACTCAATCACTCATGTTCTCGAAGAAGGTTATGGTCACAGCTAAGTGATATTAGTGTTAGTCTAAGTCTAATATGGACAGTGAACCATTAAACAGAATTTCTCTATACTGTTGGCATGACAGAATGTGCACTGAATTCCCAAAGCTTTACATGAGAAACTAAATTACTGTGTCACAATGCTTCGCAGTGAATCTGAATTCCAGGAAATTCTTGCCTAAAGAATTTCACAGCTCTGTGTCTCCAGCTCTTTCAGTGATGTACCATGTACTATTTTTGAGTGATGAACCACATACTAATGAACCACATACTATGTCATAACTAAAGAAGGGGAGCACTGTCATATTTGCATTCACACAAAATAAAAAAACAACTCAAAACACCTCTACAGTAGCCATGTTAACAATAGGTAGAGTTTCAAGAACACATCCAGAAACAATAGGTATGCTTTAGTTGGTTAGAATTAGAATTGTAATTCCATTGTTCTGGTTAATTAAAAAGCTGAACAACATGGCACACCAACAGCACTGTACTGGTCAATCAGCATATCTGTCAAACCGGAGAAAACATCTTCCAGTTAAAAGCCTGATGCAGAAAGTCATATTTATCAAATATAGGCTACAAAACAATAAATTCTACGTTTATGAATGATTTTAGCAAGAGCTTTAGTTCGATGATATTATCCTAGCCAGTTATATGCATAGTCTGGAGAGCATAAGGAAGTTTGTGATGGACACTGACCCAGCACAGTCCCAGTTAGACCCAGTTATACAGCTCTGTTCCTGCTCAGCTCAGTCTGTCTCAACCCTTACAATGATCCCAGCACATATGACAAATGTGATAGGCTGCAGTGCCAATGGGAAATGCAGCGCTCTTCAGGCTGCAGACGTAGAGTCATGACCTGCAGTAGGGATGACCATGATGGTGGAGATAGTCCTGAGTGTTCTAGGGTCTTAGTTTGGCAGAGCTGAAATGAAACATGGAAGGCTTTTACTCCCTCATTCAGTTACTTTGCACACAGAGTCGAAAGCATCCTTCTCTTAATTACACACAGCCAAAGAGACGAACAACCACAGGCCTTTACACCACTAGGAAAGACCTTAATGAGGGGCCTGCATTCAACTTTCTCATGAAGGCAGTCATTAGACGATTCACAGCCATCCCTTTCACTGCACTGCTCAGTTTGTCACTTCACCCAGAGACATTCTTAAATGTGCTCAAAGAGTTCAGGATGACGTGGTCATGTATTCAGCAAAAAAAATGCAATTCCTCCTCTGATTGCATTAAATTAGTTATCGTGAGTAAAAATGGGAAACAATGGTATTGTATCCCAGGCCCCAAGACAGTTGGTAATACATTCTGAAGTGACTGATCACTATATGAGTAGGAGGAAATGTAAGAGTATAGCAGATTTCTGGGGCTGTTTTCTCAGTTATCACTAGATCATGTCTATACAGAATCTAAAAGACATGAGTATATACCAGAGGATGTGTGCAGCTAAATGCCAGTCACACCCACTACTCAACTGATGAGTTGAACCCGTGGATGGCATAAGGGCTAAACTTAACTGAATACCATGGCTTATTTAATTGTCCCCGCATAACCACATTAAAATAATCAAATAAAAGAATGCAGAGAGGAAATGTGGAGCAGATCCATTTCAGCTGCCAGTTTGGGATCACACACACACATACACACACTCAGGCATAAGTGCACACACACACGCCCAGACGTATAAACAATATAATGTAAAACACGCTATAATACCTCCCAAGACATATAAATTACAATGGGCTTTAACTGGAACAACACATTACCATATATTCTGTAAACAGTCGATAACTTAGCCAATAATTGTGGTCATACCGTCCCTCCTCTCAAACTGTCTTTGTTCTTCTTCTGGGGTTTTCCACAGCAGCTCATCTCGCCTGTCCCTTCCTTGTTAATGGCATGAAACAATATGACGTTTGACAGGGAGTAAATATTCACCACACTGATGGAATCTTCCAGATCTAAACAATCAGCTCCAGACATCTGGAGGAGGGATAGGAACACAACAACTGTCATGTTGTGTTTTTTGTGTGTGTCTATGCAAATGTGTGCATGAGTATGTGACAGAGTCAGAACACAAGATTTCACTGATGAAAGTCCAAGTGGTGAAATGTCTGTGAATCAGTCTGTGGATCCAGCACTGTAGAAGTGGATGTGAGCTGGACAGAGCAGCCGCCAGGGAGTAAGACAGTCATGTTCACACAGTAAATCAAAGGTGCAGTTTTCATTACTAATGAGCTGTATGTGTATGTATGAGCCCAAAATAAGCCAAACACCTTCCTTCTTCACCATATACATAGATCCACACTCATATCACTACTGCTAACGCTACATTCACTAATATAGAGAGACAGTTGTTTGACTTCCTGTATTTGACACCCTTATACAGACAGACAAGGGCAGGCACAAACACCACATATCATTTTCACATGTGCACAGAGACATATAAGCACAGGCTCATTGACTAAAATATCCTCTCTCTGAATTGGTGGTCAGAGGGGAAAGGTGTGATGTATGCTGCTTCTTCTGTCTCTCAGTAACTCCTGCACTGCAGAGGCTATGGACATACAATATACACATACAAACAAACTCATACACACAGTCTGTCACATCAACACGGATGAGCTGAACTAAAAGCCCACAGAGGGAGGGAGGGAGGGAGGGAGGGAGAGAGAGAGAGAGAGAGAAAGCGCACGCGTGTGTGTGTGTGTGAGAGAGAGGGGGGGGGGGATTTCCCTCACCTGTCATGTTTAGGAACTGCTCAGCTTGTCTTGTCATCTGCTTAATCAAAAACAAACACACATCTACATGTCTGCCTCTGTTCTCCAACCTGACAGTAAAACAGAGAAAATGGGCATGAATGAGATGGAAGCTAGGTGCAAAGGAAAGATGAAACAAGGGAGAGACACAAACACAGAGAGGCTAAGAGGAAGCAAGAAAAAAAAAACAATGAGAGAAAGAAAGAGAGAGAGAGGGACAGAGAGAGAGGGAAAGAGAGACAGAGAGGGAGGAGGAAAGAGGGGGAGCAGGTTCAGGTGATCAAAGCCTCAGCCCAGAAAAATGGAGTGAAAAATAAAAGACCAACAGTAGAACTACATGATACTAAGCTGAAGAGTGTGGAAAAATAGCACTCGTACTCTTGGAGGTGCTCCTGAACTGGAAGAATTTTCTCCTTTCTCATCTGAGACAGAATTCAGAAAATTGAACTCACGAGGGACGCTGCCTCAGATGAGTTTACCCATATATCAATGCTCTCTCTGTCTTTGTATTTTTTAATAATTTTTTTAAAAAAGGTCTCTCAGTACAGCCAACTGACAGTTCTCGCTCTCTCTCTCAGGCCTGGAAACACGGTTGAACTATATGTGAACTCGGCAGTATAATCATTGCTGTTTTCAAGGAGTCATTCATTAACCCCTCAAACAGTCTCTAATCTGCCCTAACTCACTTTTCAGTCTCTGGTTTATTTCACATTGCTCTCATTGAGGTTGAATGGGTGAGAAATTCGCACTGATGCTGCGAAATTGGTGCAAATTCACAGAAACATGCGAAATTGAGATAGCGGCTTTTCAACTTCAGGCAAATGAGAACCACAGGAGAACCAATCAGTTTAGCATGTGATGTGTTTGGTACATGACGTTCTCTAAAGAGGCAGGAGTAATGAAAAAAGTCTGACCAAGATAGTGGAGGCTAAATGCTACATGTAGCATGAAAACATGTATGTGATTCTAAGACGTATAAGCAACCATTTGTGTGTACATCAACAGGGGTTGTTATTTACATGTTACATTAGCCAAGTCAGGGCCAGAGCAGTACAATGGCTCTGGTCGAGGCAAGTAGACCATTGTAGACGTTCATTTAAGCACTCGAACTTGAGCTAGGTGACTTGCTTGCTGTTTTTGCAACCACAGCCCCCATGCGAAATTTCACAGCGCAAAATTCACAAGGCGTCTTGCTGTGTGGAAACCTAGCATTAATTGTACCGTTTGTCAGGGAAAACTTAGGACTCAGTTGCAGACTCACCAATGAATGAATTAAAGATGTTTATTGTGCCAGGCAACAATCTTTCAATACACTTGACAAAGCGGAAACCAAAAAAACAAGCAGAGGTCATACCACAGAGCAGTCAGAGGCAGGCGAACAAATCCAAAACAGAAGACAAAGGCAAATTCCAGGGACAGGCAGAATGTTTAAAAGCAGGCGCAGGGAAAGACAGGAAGGCAGAGAAAGCAACATCCAACAGGCAAAAAACAGTCAAAAGCAGGCAGAGGTCAAATACAGAAGGCAATCAGAATAACAGCAGGCTAGTATGACACACTGGGGGGAAACAGCACGAACTGACAAACAAAAGGGTAGAACAGGCAGGGTTTAAATAGACAGACTAATACAATTCCAACAAGAGACAGGTGAGCACAATGACACAATAAATGAGGGGCGGGGCCAGAGCACATGGAAAACCAAAATAAACAAAAGCACATGACAAAAAAACAAAAGCAAATGACAGCTAACACCAGAAATGACCAGCAGGGGCGCAACAGAGAAAACAGTTCATGCAGGAACCCTGACAGTTTGTAGTTGTGTTTAGCTGTGCTGTTCTTAGTTGTGCTGCTCTTAGCTGGTCTTAAAGCATATGCTGCATTTGACATGTGCCACTTGTGCATTGGACGGTAAGGATGTTATATCTTCACTGACAGTCCACTCAGACAGCAGTACCAAGTACACTCTGTTTCTGTATGGGAGTCTGAAGGGAAACCCTGGCACATTTATCAATGCACTGTTGGTGAAATAGGTCATACTACAACATCCTACCAACTAAAGTTGTGAAAGACACTGCCTTTGTTCTCTGTGTGAAGACCTCATGTGTTCACACAGCTCTGTTAACACATTCATTCATTCATTTTCAAAGCCGCTCACCCTGATTAGGGTCGTGGGGTGCTGGAGCCTATCCGAGCATTCATTGGGCAAAAGGTGAGGAAACACCCTGGACAGGTCACCAGTCCATCTCATCAGACAGTAAAAGAGGGATATATGAGTCCTTCATCTTTTACATGTGCATTTGGACATTATTGACAGCCCTGCTATCCTTTTGTCTGCTTCCATTAATTATGTTACTTGATCAGAGTGAAATGCATATGAAATTGACCCTAACTGAAACGCAATACCATGCTTAGTGCTGAATGCGGTGCAAACAGCAGCTGTAACTGAGTCAAAACAGCCCTGACAAATATGCAGTAAATGCTTCTTTGCCATAGCACTATAACAGTTTGAACGTAAGTGTCTAAAAGTCTTATCCCTTGCAGAAGTCGTGGTCATACAGAGCTAGCTTCTTTCTTTGAAAGAACAACTGCACTGTTTCAAGCAAAGTAAACTGCATTTTGCCATTTGCTGTATAAAGGGGGAAGCAGTAAATTAAATGTCTTATCTCTGACTGTGGAGCACCTGTTTTTCATTCCCCAAACTTCTCTTTTGTCTTGCTTGTCTTTTTTTTTTTAATTTTTTGACCCTCAGATGTTACTCAGAGATGTTTACAGTGTAATGTGCTCCTTTTGAGGACATGAGTCTATGAGGATCTGATGAGATTTCAGAGATTAAAAGCTAAGCTTGCTTATGCCTTGTTAAGGCGCATTTGCTACAGTCTGTGTCTGTGATGTCTTAGAGCAGCTGATATGCTCCACTTTTAACTGCCATAAAATCCAGATTCTCACAGAACCTGGTTATTTAGTCACACGGCTCTCTTTAAGCACATTTTACTGTAACTTTCTTCATAATAAGATGTCCTTTTAAAGCTTTTTAATGCTGAAGTGTAGTGAAATTATCAAAGACACAGAATAATCATGTTACTGACAGTCCAGCATCAAACTATAAAGAGAGAGACATCCACAGATGAATTAGGTACTTCACTACTGTCCAGGCCAGTAAAGAGGAAGACTTAGGGATGAAGAGCTATAACTGAGCTGTGGTTCTGGTTAAATCAGAGAATAGGCTCTGGGAACAATAGAGAAAGCAGAGAAAGAAGAAGATGGCAGGAAAGGATGTGGTTATGAATGGTTTGAACAGATATCCAGAGGAAGAGAGCAGTGTGTGTGTGTGTGTGTGTGTGTGTGTATCTGATAAAGGTCTGTTGAGATGGCATATTTCTATTCACTCCTGAACCTGGTACTGCACAAATACAATATAAAAGACAAAAATACAAAACAAAGGGAAACTGTGAACCGCATACCAACCAAGTAGGAGAGAGGAGGATACAATGTGGCTCTAACACTTAGTGAAATGTAGTGGAGTATAATGCCTGCAGGCTGAGATCTGAGATAGATATATACAGACCAACAGATCTTCCCAAAACAGACTAACTGAGGACTTTCTTTCTTTGTATACTTAGGCTACCATTGAAAGACCGTGTGGATATATTTATATTTAATTCAAAAAGTTTAGTTAACAATAATAATAATACATGTATACATCAAACTTTAATCTATATACAAGAAGGAAATTATTTTACACATAAAAACAACAACAACAGCAATTGCTTCTTGCTTACACACACACACACACGTACACACACACGCACACGTACACACACACACGCACACATATGGTGCCAAACCTTGAGTCTTAGCTTACTTAGATTCTCTCTTGGAAAGGCTGGGTAAGTTCATGGTGATAAGAACATGGCAAATAATTGGTGTTTTTTTACACAATACTTTTTGAAGAAGATTCTGGTGCGGGTGCACTGTCAGTTACACTCAGTTAATCGATAGAAAAATATCATGTAGCCTCATGAAGATGATAGGGTGACACAGAAATCCATGAAGGGTGGGACATCACGATTAAACTGATACCTTGATGACGATGTGGTGAAGGAATGATGGTGGACCAGAAGAGGGCAACTGAGAGAAACAACCTACTGAGCTTCACAGACATCATTACTCTCCTATAGGTAGACAAACAGGCTGAGCAAGCCGGCACAGTGGTTAAGTGGTTAGAGCACTCAACCCAGAACAAGACAGGGTGAGACTGGATGCTAGAAGATTGCCAACACTGAGTACCTGAAGAGGCACATCCCAGTAGTGATCAGATACCCTGGAACTGAATGGAACATTGCTGGAACACATAAGGTAGCAGCCTTTGTCAGCAATGTTGCTGGGTCCTAGACCTCCCTGGAACTCCAAGCCCCAGAAGAACAACCAACGCAAGGAGAGGTTGAAATGAAGAAACAACAATATAAAAATCTATTCTATTTTCTTCCTTTCTTCATTTAAAATGCATGACACCTACAGACAAATGTCTACTGAATTAAAGCAAAATTTTCTCTGAATTAGAGCCAAATTTGACCAAACAGTACTTTTCTGCAGTTGGTGCAAAATAGTAATCATTGGACAGCTACCCAAACAAACTCGATTTAGAGTCAAACAATGGAGAAAAATGTAGCTCCAGGTCTGAGTTGAATCCAAAAAGTTCAGTTAAAAAAAACCTAAACTGTTTAAATTTGCCCACAGGGGACCATCTTTGTTTAGGTAATGCTTATTTTTAGTAAAACGAAACAAAGAGCCCAATAATAAGTCTGTGTGATACACATGCAAAACAATGCTGTTTGAATATCTAAAGACACCAACAAAATCTTTTTCCCTTTTACAGTTCTTATTTTACTGAACATTCAGCACAAAAAATAGACAGGAAGTTTGTCCTGCATCAAAAAGGCTCCAGCAATTTCAGTGTCTGTTTGTGTGTGTGTGTGTGTGTGTGTGTCTGACTATTCATATTCATTTTTGAAAGTGACACATATCCAATCTGGCTTCCAAATGAACAATAACAATACACGTTTGTATGTGGATTTACCTGCATTAAGTATGGAAGCCAGTAAAATGGCAGCTCTTGTGCTTGGAAATGGAGGCAAGAGGGTTGTACTACAAAGCAAGGTAACTGGCTTATCCAGGGGCCTGTACTACAAAGCAAGGTAACTGGCTTATCCAGGGGCCTGTACTACAAAGCAAGGTAACTGGCTTATCCTTGGGCCTGTACTACAAAGCAAGGTAACTGGCTTATCCAGGGGCCTGTACTACAAAGCAAGGTAACTGGCTTATCCTTGGGCCTGTACTACAAAGCAAGGTAACTGGCTTATCCAGGGGCCTGTACTACAAAGCAAGGTAACTGGCTTATCCTTGGGCCTGTACTACAAAGCAAGGTAACTGGCTTATCCAGGGGCCTGTACTACAAAGCAAGGTAACTTTGTCTCTCACTCAGTTTGTCACCCATGGAAAGATGAAAGTAATCTCTCGAATCTTGTTCATGTGGAGGTGTTCATCGTTATGTATGTTATGTTATGTATCGTTATGTTGTCATTATGTAGATGTTCTTGTTCATCGCTAGGTGGCGCTTGTAGGACAGCCGTGTGAGTCTGGGCTCAAGATTTTATTTATTTTATTTCATTTATTTATTTATTGCTTTATTTATTGATTTTAACTATGATTCAGATCTCACCCAAGGGGTAAGAAAGCTGGAAAAAATGTTATTCATCCAATAACTCCAATACGCACAATTGTTGGTAAATGCCCAACTTTCTGTGAAATCATAGCTGGCACCGAACCACAGATGACCAGGCAAAGACTGGATTTCTCCTTTTTAATATGCGTTCACTATACCACAAATGTGATGAGTTATACAGTATATAAGTGAGTCAGCTGTTTTCGCCGTGTCAGAGACTTAGCTAAATGCTGACATTCCAGACTCTATTGTAACTTTCCCTGGATGCATTTTACATCTGTGCGATCACGAGGACAGCAGGGGAGGAGTCACACTGTATGCTTGTAATAACATCACACTGAAAAGATTGACTCACTTGGAGGAGGATGAGTATGAAGCCTTATTGGTATGGTTGCGACCTAAATATCTTCCCCATTGGCTAAGTTGCATCATCACTGCTGTGCTGTATATTCCACCATGCTCCTCAGTGACAGCCAAACCAGATACACTAATTACACAGTATCTGGATTGTTGCCTTGGCAACATCGAATACAATTACCAGCATGCTGAAACCGTTTACATCAGACATGGTCTGAAGTAAGCTGTGGCTGGTACAACAAGAAAAGCCAGTCAACTTGATTCAATTTTACCAGCATTTCTTTCATGTATTCCAACTGTGCATCTGCCTCCCCTTGGCACCTCTGACCATCAAACCATCATAACGAATACTGGTAAATGGCTCTCCAAGCCCATAAGGTACATCACTTGCCAAAAATGCACACCTGAGGTGATGAGGCAGTTGGGCCTGCTTAGGAACTCTACTGATATATCCCCCATTTATGAGGCCACTGACCCTGATGTTAAGGTTTCACTTCCACTATTGGGTCCATCCTAGATAAACCTGTCCCACTACAAGCAGTATCAATTACAAGCCCTGGATGAAAAAATCTGATAAAAGAGAGACAGCACGTAATTTATTCTGGTGACAAAACTGCCTACAGAAATCAAAGGAGCCAAGCAGCGATACTATAAGAATGAGGTGGAGGTGCTACTGTGCTCTAGCTCAAAACAGTGGTTCAAGTCTGTTAAAGCACTTATGGGAATGGATGATGATGGGTGAGCTGTGGTTCCTCGAGACCCCAACATCTTGCAGCTTGAATGTGACTGGCTAAGCACTTTATTTCACTATGGGACCAAGTGGACCATACTATTCCATCTGAGGAAGATGTTACTCACAAGCTGAAGAATGGTGCTACACCTCTCCTCAGCATCAGGCAGGTCAAAACTAGACTCCGCAAAGTTAATGCAGGGAAGGCAGCTGGAGCTGACTGCAAAGAAGCTTTGGTCAAAGCTGTTCCCAAAAAAGCAAAGCCCAGTTTTCCAGCTGACTATCGTTAAATCTCATTAGTCAGTTGTGTTGGAAAAATGTATGAAGGGATCCTAAGGGATGCCCTTCTGGAGGACACAGTTCCCAAATTGCCCCATCACTGGCATGAAGCACTTAATAACAACCCCAGAATGGACATTCATGCTGTTTTCGTTGACTTCTCTTGTGCTTTTGACAGAATAAAGCACTGTCAATTGCTTCATACACTGGCTGACGTGTCTGTCAGACACTGCCTCTGGCTCATTGTGAGGCGCTATCTGAGTGATACAGTGCAAAGGGTGCAGTGGGGTTCCTGTGTGTCTGATCCCTGTGCAATACCAGCCGGTGTCCCCCACGGGGGGCTACTGTCCCCACTGCTCTTTGTCATTTGCATTAACAGTCTGGATTCATGTCTGCCTCTCTCTGTTGTCCCTGTGAAATATGCTGATGACCTCTCAATCACAGAACTCCTGATGGGGTCTCTACCTGGCCTGACTCAGAAGGCCTTGGATTCTGCAGCTGAATGGGGACAGAAGTTCTCACAGACAATGAATGGAGCTAAGACCATGGATATGGTAATCAGTGCCAGGAGAGAGGTTCATATCCCCTCTTCTCCATCCCTAATAATTTCTGGACAAAACATCACTAGAGTCTCCACCTTTAAGCTGCTCAGATTTCAGATATCATCTGATTTGCCATGGAATGCCCACATTAAGTATATGCTCTCAAAGACATGGTCAAGGATCCACTACCTCAGTGTTGCCAAAAGAGCTGGTCTTCCATGTGATTTTCTGAGACAAATACACCTGACCTTCATTCGTCCAATCCTTGAGTATGCCAGTCCAGTTTGGGGTGGCCTGACAGAAGTCCTCTCCGAGGAGCTGGAGAGGGCACAAAAACGTTGCTGCAGGATCAGCGGCATTCCATCCTCTTCTTTTCCATCGCTGAGTGAAAGGCATGATGAGGCCACCCTGTGCACCGTCACTAACATACTCAAGGATAGTTCATGTCCCCTGCATGCTTTCTTGCTTGCCGTCTCAACATCCACTTACTCACTTCGTTGGCGTTGGGAATATGTAGTGCCTATGAGCAGAACCAAAATACATGAACTCTCTTTTATTCCTCATGCTCTTAAGTTGTTTTAATTAAATGGCCCATTTATTTTTGGGTTTACATTCTTAATTTCATGCCTCTGTTTATGATGATGATGGCTGTAATGTTTGATGCATTTCAGGTTTCACTATTTTAAAAACTGTGTTGTTATGCTGCTGCACCCTACCTTTTCAAACTTTAATAAATGAAACTGAAACTGAAACTGAAACTGAAACTGAAAGGAGCATGGTGTGTCTTTTTTGGTAATCAAATCTGGTATCGACATTGAAATGAGTCACTGATTTATGCCAACAGGTGTTTTTCTAAGGCAAGCTAGAAAGGGAGTATTTTTTATTGCAAAGCAAGCTCCACACAGATGTTGCCAGGCAGAACAGCCCTTCAAGAAAAGTCTACAGACTGGAATGTGCCAGGTCCTTCATCAGGAGTCTGGTTTCACATGGCCCCACCCTGCAATCACCCACAAGGTGAGACTTCAACATCTCCAGCTCTTGAACCATTTTATTACTTTGAGTTTGTGTTTTCTATCTGCTCTTACACTGACCCAGTCTGCCTACTGGCTAACTCCAGATATGTCTTGTTATTTTTACATATACACTTAATCAGTTTCAGTGAGATTTGTCGACTCATAACAACTCATAACATGAACAGAGAAGGGCCTGTTATTGTGCACACAAACACATGCTTTGACACCTGTGCATTAGGCTACTGTTCATTTAGTCAACTCCAAGCAACTGGCAAGCACACCATTAGCATGATACATAAATCATGTTGTTCACAGGGTGCCATGTCTCAAGCTAAGTAAATGTCATTAGACTTTAGAAGATCTTAGAAGTAACATAAATTGAAATAAACTACACTTTCTCCTATAAAAGCTCAAGAGGCATTTCCCAGCGCTCTACAATGTTAATTTCTTCACACAGTGGCACACTAATGGCTCTTCATGACGTCCTGCAGATCAGTCTTGATCTCAGTTGAAGCCGACTGAAATAATCCCTTCAAATGGGTCTGTTAGAATAGACTGGTGTTTTGACTTCATGTGATTTTTCATTGAAATGAGATGTATTTTCACACACGTGTTGATCTGAATGCTGATTTGACATCAGAGCACCGTTTAGCAGAATTCCTGTGTGCCCTCTTTCACAATGGCCTTCAGCCTGTCATCCTCAGAATTCCTGCCCACAGCCTGTCATCCTCAGAATTCCTGCCCACAGCCTGTCATCCTCAGAATTCCTGCCCACAGCCTGTCATCCTCAGCATTCCTGCCTTCAGCCTTTCATCCTCAGAATTCCTGCCCACAGCCTGTCATCCTCAGAATTCCTGCCCACAGCCTGTCATCCTCAGAATTCCTGCCCACAGCCTGTCATCCTCAGAATTCCTGCCTTCAGCCTTTCATCCTCAGTATCCTCAGGGATTCAATCTGCTGCAAATTTAATCATTTACAGCTTTCTTAAACGACTGCAATCTGTTCATGAATGCCAGCCAGCAGATCAAAAAGTAATGTCATTGTTTCACTTGGAAGTCCATGCTGAGTCTATCAAAATGGTGAAAAGCACGTTCAGGATGAAGACTCTGCTTAGAGATTCAAGATTCAAGATTCCTTTTATTGTTACATCTCATTATACATGTATAAGAGGGTTTTGGCTCCTTGACAGTTGCAGCAACAATAGAATAAACAACAATAGAATAGCAAAAATATTGAGGAAAATAGTGGCAAAACAGTAAGGAAAAGGTAATATAATTAGTGTTCAGTGTGTACAAAGTGCTGTGTGCATGTAGGTCCTGCCTTGGTAACTGTGCATGTGTGTGTGTGTGGTAGTCAGTGTGTTTAAGTGTGTTTGTGTAAATACGGTGAGGGCCATGTGTGTTTGTGTTTGTGTGTGTCATAGTCTGCTTATGTGATGCAATGAGAAATCCCAACGTTAAGGGGAGTTGCCACCAGCCTGACGAAGTCCCATTGAATGTTTTCATCAAATCACTGACGGTGTCTCACTGGTTGTGATTGTTTTGAGTTTTTGTAAGGTGAGATCTGATTTGTTGGCAGTTGTCTGTTGGCATTTCAAAGTCAGCTCTGTGCAGGTTGAGCACAGTGTTAGGGAACTGTCTTAGATAAAACTGGAGATGTCTTTTTTACTGCCAGTCTGTTTATTGTATTGCAAACTGCCTGGTCTATACTACAAACTACCTATTCTCCTGAATGGCTATCATAACCCAGGGTAACCATGCTGTGTATTTGAAATATAACTGAGAGTTTTAATTCCCTTCTTAAATTATGAATCCAGTGACAAATTACTGACCACAAAAAATGGCTCTGGTTGCTGCATGGAGCCCAGACACCTTGGGAGGCCATCCCGTCATAGATTTTTTTTCTCCCTAATGCCCTAAAATGGACAAACTGTCTTTACCCTATACTGTAAGTACCTTCTGCGTGTGCACTCAGTCTTAAGCCCTCTCACTATAAAACCCCACTATAGCCTCAGGCAGTTTTATTTGGAATCTTAGCATAAGCATTCTGTAAAGCTACTCTCTAGTCCATAGTTAAATGCAAATAAAATGAGGTGGATTTCACGCCCTTGGTGAGTGGGAGTGGTTAATCGTTTTGGCACCATTAGGCTGCTCAGTGCAGCACAATGTGACCTTAGGGTTACTGAGCAAACCTGGCGACTGCAGAACATTCTGGCATCCCTGCAAACAGTAAATGGGCTAAGGGTTTATGTTGATAAATTTTAAGTATGGACCAATCTCGATTTTTCCCCCTGTGCCTTTAATTCACACATCGCTTAGCTTTACTTTCCCAAAGAATGTCTACAACACAGAATCTCTATGCCATCCGTGGATTACCATGGCCTCTCTACTCCAAACTCAGATTTTCATGCACAAAGATATTTTTCTCAAGAACATCAGAGTAACAGATTTCTTTAAGGGAATTTGGAAGTACGTTAATGCACAGACTTGCCAAAAATAAAATTTCTGATAATCTTCTTTGAAGTTCAAGACACACCCTATTTCTGCTCATGTCAGTGGATCTGTTAATAAGTGCCCTCCGAAGGACAACACAGGCACATACACACACACTCACACACACGCACGCACGCACAGACATATGCACACACACATACACACACACTACATACAGGCACACATACACACAGTACAGTTGTTTGCAATTAGGTTTGTAGAATTAGGTTTATTGTAAGTGTAAAGCAAAGTGTTTTTTCCCAAGACTCCTGAGAAATCAGAACAGAACAAAGGCCCTTACTCCATAGACAATGGACTCTCTGGCACCAGGTCATATGTGCACATTGTGGAGTTACATCTCTTCCCCTGGACACTCTTCCAGTGGGACGGAAATAAAGAGCGGGGGTAGTGCTCTCTGTTCAGACTGAAGGAGAAGAGAGGGAGAGAGACTAGTGCTAGTGCCACAGCCTTTCAGCTGTGTTGCAAATCCCCAGAGTGCTGACTCGCCATTTAATTTGACTTAAGTACCCAACAGGACCATATAACTGCTGAATACAGTTTTACTGATTGTTATTGTCATAAATAGTATTTAAACAAAAGTACAACAAAATATATTAATTTTGATAAATGAGAGTCAAATGTATAAAAATACAAGAAAAGGAAATAGTGGATGTGTCTTGTATGGGTACTACATAAACTACTAAACTTCATCCAGATGACTATTGGCTGTGGCCCTATACACTTATTTCAAAATCTTGCTTTTATCTGTAAGGATGTAGAGAAAACTGTTATCAAACAGTGGTCATTCTTGCTGAGGTGTACTATTTATAAAGCATTTTAATCAGAATTCAATAAAATGACATTTATTACCTAGATCACAACATGTGTGATTAAAAAAAGCAAAACCAAAAAGTAATCAAAGTTAAACAAGGTGTGCAACCCTAACTAATATTCACAGTTTATTAAATTAGGAAGGAAGTGTATGTTCCTGCACGTGTGTGTGTGTATAAGTGAGAGAGAGAGAGAGAGGGAGAGAGAGAGAGAGAGAGAGAGGGAGGGAGAGGGAGAGAGAGAGAGAGAGAGGGAGAGAGAAAGAGAGAGAGAGGGAGAGAGAGAGAGAGAGAGGGAGAGAGAAAGAGAGAGAGAGAACCAGGAGCAGCTGGGTGAGAGGAAACCCCCTTTCACACTGGAAGTGGACAACTATACAAAACAGTTGGTCATTCCGTACTGCATGCGAATGCGGTAGCGCTATGACCACACCCTCGCACAGAGTGGGTAGTTTGCTGTGTGCAGTGTGGAACAGCATTCTTAGTGAAGCTATGTGTTCACATCTGACCTTTAAGTTGTTTTCACTCGTCTCTGAGCTGGTGTGAAAAAGAGGAAGGATAGAGAAAAATGGATGGACATTTCAAGCTGTCTGGTGAAAACTGTCAGGACCAAGCAGCAAAAAAATGTGATAGTGTTCACTCAGATGAAAGAAGTCATGTGCAAATGACTTACAAGTGGAGACAGAGAGAGAGAGAGAGAGAGAGAGAGAGAGAGGGAGTGATGCTGCAAATGAAAGCAGTCCAGTCGTGGGATAACTCTCACACTGAATCCAGACATCAATGAAGCCCTGATGAAAAATGTTGTATGTTGATGAAGCAATTCTTCTTGTTTTATCTTGGTGAAGAATTACTTGATTGTCTGAAGAAAGATCACAGTCTTTTAACGTGACAGCCACAGCTGAAAGGTTTTATTTGATTTTACTTTCCTATTCTGTAGCTTCCAAACACTAAACCAGTTCCTCAGTGGAATTATCCTTGTTTGCATGGATCTGAAGATGGTGATCTGGTTTAAAAAATGTGTTGGTGAGATGGTGGTGTCCTGTTAGTTGACTGTGTGTTGGTGGAGTGTTAGTTGACTGTGTGTTGGTGGAGTGTTGGTGTGTGTTAGATGATTGTTTGTTGGTTTTGCTGTTGGTTGGGAGGTTGTTAGGGTGTTTTAGCTGACTGTGTGGTGGTGGAGTGTTGGTGTGTGTTAGTTGACTTTGTATTGGTGTGTCTGTTAGTTGACTGTGTGTTGGTAGAATGGTGGTGTGTTTGTTGGTTTACTGTGTGTTGGTAGGATGATGGTGTGTGTTAGTTGACTGTGTGCTGGTGGAGTGTTGGTGTGTGTGCTAGTTGACTGTGTATTGTGGAGTGTTGGTGTGTGTTAGTTGACTGTGTGTTAGTGGGATGTTGGTGTGTGTTAGTTGACTGTGTGTTGGTGGGATGGTGGTGTGTGTTAGTTGACTGTGTGTTGGTGGAATGGTGGTGTATGTGTTAGTTGACTGTGTGTTGGTGTGTGTTAGTTGACTGTGTGTTGGAGGGATGGTGGTGTGTGTTAGTTGACTGTGTGTTGGTGGAATGGTGGTGTATGTATTAGTTGACTGTGTGTTGGTGTGTGTTAGTTGACTGTGTGTTGGAAGGATGGTGGTGTGTGTTAGTTGACTGTGTGTTGGTGGAATGGTGGTGTATGTGTTAGTTGACTGTATGTTGGTGTGTGTTAGTTGACTGTGTGTTGGTGGAATGGTGGTGTATGTGTTAGTTGACTGTGTGTTGGTGTGTGTGTTAGTTGACTGTGTGTTGGTGGAATGGTGGTGTGTGTGTTAGTTGACGGTGTGTTGGTGTGTGTTAGTTGACTGTGTGTTGGTGGGATGGTGGTGTGTGTTAGTTGACTGTGTGTTGGTGGAATGGTGGTGTATGTGTTAGTTGACTGTGTGTTGGTGTGTGTTAGTTGACTGTGTGTTGGTGGAATGGTGGTGTGTGTTAGTTGACTGTGTGTTGGTGGGATGGTGGTGTATGTGTTAGTTGACTGTGTGTTGCTGAAGTGTTGGTGTGTGTTAGTTGACTGTGTGTTGGTGGAGTGTTGGTGTGTGTTAGTTGACTGTGTGTTGTGGAGTGTTGGTGAGTGTTAGTTGACTGTGTGTTGGTGGAGTGTGGGTGTGTGTTAGTTGACTGTGTGTTGTGGAGTGTTGGTGAGTGTTAGTTGACTGTGCGTTGGTGGAGTGTTGGTGTGTGTTGGTTTACTGTGTGTTGGTGGAGTGTTGGTGTGTGTTAGTTGACTGTGTGTTGGTGGGATGTTGGTGTGTGTTAGTTGACTGTGTGTTAGTGGGATGTTGGTGTGTGTCAGTTGACTGTGTGTTGGTAGGATGGTGGTGTGTGTTAGTTGACTGTGTGTTGGTGGAATGGTGGTGTGTGTTAGTTGACTGTGTGTTGGTAGAATGGTGGTGTGTGTGTTAGTTGACTGTGTGTTGGTGGGATGGTGGTGTATGTGTTAGTTGACTGTGTGTTGGTGGAGTGTTGGTGTGTGTTAGTTGACTGTGTGTTGCTGGAGTGTTGGTGAGTGTTAGTTGACTGTGTGTTGGTGGAATGGTGGTGTATGTGTTAGTTGACTGTGTGTTGGTGTGTGTTAGTTGACTGTGTGTTGGTGGGATGGTGGTGTATGTGTTAGTTGACTGTGTGTTGGTAGGATGGCGGTGTATGTTAGTTGACTGTGTGTTGGTGTGTGTTAGTTGACTGTGTGTTGGTGGGATGTTGGTGTGTTTTAGTTGACTGTGTGTTGGTGGAATGGTGGTGTGTGTGTTAGTTGACGGTGTGTTGGTGTGTGTTAGTTGACTGTGTGCTGGTGGAGTGTTGGTGTGTGTTAGTTGACTGTGTGTTGGTGGGATAGTGGTGTATGTGTTAGTTGACTGTGTGTTGCTGGAGTGTTGGTGTGTGTTAGTTGACTGTGTGTTGGTGGAGTGTTGGTGTGTGTTAGTTGACTGTGTGTTGGTGTGTGTTAGTTGACTGTGTGCTGGTGGGATGTTGGTGTGTGTTAGTTGACTGTGTGTTGGTGGAGTGTTGGTATGTGTTAGTTGACTGTGTGTTGGTGGGATGGTGGTGTATGTGTTAGTTGACTGTGTGTTGGTGTGTGTTAGTTGACTGTGTGTTGGTGGGATGGTGGTGTATGTGTTAGTTGACTGTGTGTTGGTGGGATGGTGGTGTATGTGTTAGTTGACTGTGTGTTGGTAGGATGGTGGTGTATGTTAGTTGACTGTGTGTCTCTCTGACTCTCCTGTTTAGATAGTTAAGCCAGCCACAGACTCCCTAATTAGAAATAGTACACATGAGCACTAATACTACTGTGTCTCCCCCACCCTGTCATTCTTTTCTTCAGTCCCTGATGCACATTAAGGATAAATGACCTGTCAGACACAGCGTGCAGTTTGAACAGAGCTCTGGACTGGTTCCCCTGGCCCTCCCTGTCTGTCAATCCGACCCCTTCTGTGCTTCTCCTCTCACTCACTCTTCCCTTGATTGAACTGCTGCCCTCTGTCCTGGAGTCAGCAAGAGGAGCATGGGCTCCTCATTTTAAGTCTCATTTTCTCTCATGGCTTCATCCTATATCAGCCAGAGGCTTTCCTTGCAAGTGCTGACTTAGATTTGCTCAATGAGAATCTCAGGTGCAGTAAACCAGTAGAGCTGCTTAAATGACAATGTCCATTGTAAAAAGCACTGAATAAATACTACTGGATGTGGCATAGAGAAATAGGAGAGAGAGACTGAGAAGACTCCGATTATACAAGGGCAGGTTTTAAGGTCCACTTACTAACTTACAAAATTTTACATGAGCTTGCACCAGCCTACCTATCTGATTTTATGACAACCTATAACCCCCCCCCTTGCACCCTGCGCTCAAGATTCTGGACTATTAGTTGTTCCAAGAGACAAAAAGAAGTCTGCTGACTACCGAGCCTTTTCCTACTGCTCTTCCTTCCTCTGGAATGGTTTAACTACAGAAGTTAGGGAGGAAAACTCTCTCCATACTTTTAAAACCAGATTAAAGACTTATCTACTTTGTCTAACTTATGGATGTTATAATTTTGATTTGACTTTGTTATAGACATGTAAAGCCCTTTGAGACTATAAATAGTGATACTGAGCTCTAAATAAACTTGCATTATTATTATTACAACTCCTCTGAACTTGTTAGACCAGCAAGCACCCTGCATACGTCTACATAAATGCACGCACACGCACACGCACACGCACACACACACACACACACATGTACAAACTCTACAATAAGGACTGAACAGTTTCCTTCCTCCATAGTATCTCTGTGGACACTAGGAGTGGGATGATATGATACTATCACAGTATTTGGGCCATGACACAATATTATTGCGATTCTTTACATTTTACGATAAGGCAAGTATTCAAGGTGCACTGTTTTGGGGGTGTGGTTTTTGCCCGTTTCACCTCCTCATCTCTCGGTAACTCTGGGTGGTGCCTTGTGAGATGAGCCCTCAAGTTGGTCGTATTTCCTGAGTATTTCGTTTTCATGTGGTACTGTTTGCAAACGGCATCTTACATGTCAAGCTCCATTATTCACTGTATTCTGGAAGCCGAAATAAAGGCACACTCTCGACTTGACAGCAGACGCCGCGTTACGTATGCGTAGTCTCTGCAGCCATCTTGGCAACTGTGACTTCCTTTCCAATTTCCGCTTTGACGCTAGAGAAGAACGAGGTGTTGCGCCATCTTGAGGACTTCAGAAGTAATGTTATCAAAATAAAAGTACATTAAATAACGTTTTATAAATGATAAAATAATATTAAATAAATAAATACTGATACATGGTACCACTGTATCGATACAATATTATGCCGAAAAATATCGCAATACTACACTGTATTGATTTTTTCACCCACTCCTGGTGGATGCCATGGTGTCTAAAGAATGAGAAGGGGAAAAATGTTTCCTTAAAAGCAATAAATATGGCACCACATCAAAAACGGGTGACACTGTTCTTCCTTTTCAATCCCCCTTCACAACTGCTTTTAGCTTTCTTGGCACATCTGTATGTTTGGATCAATTTGATGTACGACAAAAAACAATGATTATTCTCCCCCAATGCTGAGGTATTTAAATGCTTTTGCTAGCAGAGAAAGGCCTGCGAAAGTTTTATTTTCCAACTATTCAGCTGATGGAAAATTCATGTGAACAGTTGTCTAAGCGTAGTGCGGCCTGATTAACAGGTTTAATTAACATTACACACACAGAGCACAAACACTGCTTAGGCAGATGCCTCCCCAGAGGAGTTCCACACGTCTAAAGCAACAGCAGAGAGAGAGAGAGCTGGAGATGAAGGTAGGAAAACAATGTGAGCTATAAAACTAAATATCTAATCATAGTAAATTTCTCTAACATTCATTGATTCTGCTCCTTTATGCATACTTCAGATTATTCTTCAAAAATCAGAGCACACATTGGCCAGATTATCCAGTGAAAGGGTCTCCCTCCCTATAGACAGGTGCCTCTGTAGCAAATCAGAGCACACACTGGCCAGATTATCCAGTGAAAGGGTCTCCCTCCCTATAGACAGGTGCCTCTGTAGCAAATCAGAGCACACACTGGCCAGATTATCCAGTGAAAGGGTCTCCCTCCCTATAGACAGGTGCCTCTGTAGCAAAAGGTCCTGTGTACATCATAACCAGCTCCACCCAAAGCCGACTCTTGGCATACAAGCCATGCATCATCAAAATCCTTTTTTCATGCCCTTTGGCTTATGCTGAAGATGCAGCATGCACAAAGCGGATGGCAAATTCAACAGGAAAAGTTCTCATCGTCCTCGGTCCAAAATAACTGTAAATGGCCTGTTTTGTGCAGAGCTGATCCAAAGGTCAGCTGAAGCCAGGAAATGACCCTGCCTATTGTTCCTCCTCCGGTTTCTGAGAAATGTCCTTCACAGGAAACAAAGGACAAGATTTCACCTCCAAAAAGCTCTCACAGTTTCACGTTCCTTCACTACCCACAGTCCCCCTTCAGACTCCGCCCCCTCCCCAAATGCACGCTGCCAAGTTTACAGAGTTCAGGTTGGTCACTGTTCACAGTCTTCTGTAATTTCCAATACTTCAGGTTTAAATAAATAAGAGTGCGACTCAAATCTCAAATCTAATCTTTTAGTGGCCTTCTCGAAAAATGTTTGGAAGCACTGTTAGAGTGCTCTGGAAGAAACTTTTCAGTTCTCTACCAGATGTGCTGCTATTTCAGCCTGAGGGAAGGGAAGTGTACAAGAGTACAAAACTCAGACTGCAGATGTTTGCATCAGACAGACAGGAAAAGAGTCACTACAGCCATGTAAAATGGCCCCAAACACTGAAAAATATAATGGCTTCATTTGATTCAAATAGGTTACCACAGTATCACATTTGAAGTGTTGTGTGTTAACAGTTCACCAGGTGGAAAGGACACTGAATACATGCCACAAACATAAAACTATCTATCTGGAACAGACACTAAGGAATCACCAACAGGGGAAAGGACACTGAATACATGCCACAAACATAAAACTATCTATCTGGAGCAGACACTAAGGAATCACCAACAGGGGAAAGGACACTGAATACATGCCACAAACATAAAACTATCTATCTGGAGCAGACACTAAGGAATCACCAACAGGGGCTGGTGGAAACACATTGTGCCCGTAAACATGAGATTGTTTATAAAATGATATTCATCTCTCAAACTACAGTATACGACTGTCAGAACAGAAATCAGATATGTCTCTTCCATTCAAATCCTATAGCTTTTCAATTCCATGCTAAAAAACTTAGGGAGGCAAACAGTCACTTTTTATACATAATACTAGTCATGTTAATACGAGGCTAATTCTACGCATTTTGTTTCAGTTTGACCACATTAACAGTGCTTGCTACATGTTTAGTGCACTATATATATTTATTTTTTTCTCCAGATTTGAGTGTATGAGTCTGTGGAATACCACAGTATTATCTAATGCTGCCAGTAAACATTTGAATAGAGATAAGACACTGGAGCAGAATGTTTTGACTCAAGATTATCGACCAACAGCACCCACATCAGAATAACACAGAGATTTGGACAGGAATGAAGATTCAGAATTCTGTCTGTCACACCAGACAATTACTCCCCCTTTACTTCCTTCTTATTTACAGTCCTCTCCTTTTCTCTCCTCTCCTTTTCTCTCCTCCTCTCTCCTTTCCTTCCTGTTCTCCACACTCCTCTCTTTTGCAGAGAAGAGCCTGCCACTGCATTGCATTGGAATGTAAGCTGATGCTTAATAACATTCCAGATCCAGCAAAAAAAATTTCATGTAAAATGTGTAGGAGGCAAAGAGGCACTGATTGGGTTATTTTAACAGTAAAGCCCCTGAACTGCTAGAGCACAGCTCCACAGGAAATGCATGGCTCTGTCCAGAGGCACTGCAGCTGGGAAAGCAACCAGCATGAACACGATGTATACACTGGTTTCCTGTAACACTCCAGAGCAGCTGATCAGCAACACTGCATGTTTTTGAATCAGGAGGAAAAAAGGAGTGTGCAGCAGTGCAGATCACTTGGGGAGGGGGCGGGGAGAAAGAGAGAGAGAGAGAGAGAGAGGAGAGAGAGAGAAAGAGAGAGAGCACGGTCTGACATAATTAGCAGTGAGCCATAGCATGAACAAACGCAGCGTTTACTGTCAGGTAAACAGTGGGACATTAGACAGTAGGACATTAGACAGTGGGACATTAGACAGTACCACAGGGAAACAAAGAGAAAGATGAAATAGGCAAGAATGAAATAAAATGAAACATGGAGAGATAGAGGAAGCACCCAATAAATGAGAGAGAGAGAGAGAGAGAGAGAGAGAGAGAGAGAGAGAGAATGGGGTGAGGTGAGTGAGGTAACATTGCAGTTCCAATGAGAATATGAGTGCGTGTGTGTGAGCGGAGACAGCATGGCAGATTATAAGAGTAAACAGACCTTTTCCAGGTCAGAATGCAAAGAGAAAAAATATGAATGAAAAACCTAAAAGGAAAGCTTTCAGTCCATTCAGAGCAGAAAATGATAGGAAAAAAACCACCAGAATAAAAAGGCTACAGGAGACTGGAACAGGCTAACAGAAAATGAAAAGTGTGAAAACAGGAGATGTGGGGTTTAGAGGAGTGTTCAATCTGATGTGTCTTACCTCTATGCCATGAGAGTCATCTTTTTCCTTTCTCTATTAATCTCCTCCACAGAAGAATAAGAATTTCAGGGAATTCAAGATATTACTAACAGCAAAGGCGCTCCTCTGTTCCTGCTCTCCTCCTCCTCTCTCTCACACATACAAATGCGCAGACAGCATCTGGCGCTGCAATACAGTTGTTATTGAAGAGAGTGGTAGGGGGATGGCAGGGAGCTGCACTAACGCTAGCGCTACACTGGAGCCTGGACACACCCCTTTCTTCACCATTCACCAATAGTAACAGCTTCAGGGTCAGATCTCCCTCTCTTACAGGCACACATACACACACACTGCAGCCAACAGTGCTTCCCCACTAGCCCTAGATGTGCCATAGGGATTAAGTGAAATCCTGCCTGCTGATGAGAGACACAAATCAGGGGGATTTATCTTAAACTGACACACAGATCTGTTTGTGGTTTTAGGGAGATTCTCCAGATGGCTCATTCATCCACTGGAAATGTAAATATCTGTTTTCAATTTAGTAACATGCAAATTACTAATAGCAACAAATATTTTTCATAACAGGCCTCTGAGGAAATTAAAAAAGCAATAACAGCAAAAGATATGGCAATGCATAAGCATTGTTTAAAATGTTAATAATGAAACTGAATTGTTGGGCTTGGAAAACAAAGTTCAAATCTCATATGTCCAGTGAAGTCAGGACTGGTCTTGTGTTTCTGGGATTGTTAGTTTGGAGACAATTCCAGCAGACGCACTTGCCGAGAAGGAAAAACTGCTTAAGTGGTGGGGGGTTTAGTGGTGGGGGGTCAAGGAACATCAGGTCATTGGTATCATTTCTTAAAGTGCACGTCTGACTGGGTGTGTGTTACTCTCATGAACAATCCAACACCATGAGTTTTCCCCATTTGTCAGCCCTGTAAGTACACCCTCACTTTCTTAACCTCTACCAACAAACAGAGTGATGGACTGAACAGAATAGAAAAGGGTACTCACTCCCCTGGATTTTGTCATTTTATAGTTGAAATACAGTTTCCATTTTTGTACAGCTTTCATGCATTGTGATAATGTGTGGATTAAACAGAAAACTTCAATAACAACTTTGATAATTTACTTATGTGAAATTAAGGGAACTGCAAAAATAATTTACAAACTGTTTACACACTGTTTATACACTGTTTAAATGACACAATAAGAAATACATTTTCCAAAGGCTCAAACTGCAGTACCTAAAAAAGACACTCTAGTCTACAGAGTGGTGAAATAAGTGTGACCTTCAATGAACATTTTGTTTCTCAACCATTATTATCCTCACAAAGACATTAACAAAGTTCATTTACAGCAATCTGAAAATTATTAAACATTCTGTACAGCTGATAACCTGTCTATACATCTAGAACAGACAGCCAAAGACATTAATAGATTAAATTTTGAGTAAATTTAACTTACAAATCTTGTTGCACCAAATCTGCTGAAGTTGTTAGTGTTTAAGCTGCCAGCATGTATTTCTGTGCAGATGAAGTGAGACAGCTGACATGGCACAGCATATATTATCATTCTGGGCAGAGAATGGTTGTCTTTTCATTGGAAGTACATTCTGGTACCGAGCAGAGAGCAGTTGTCTTTTGCTGTATGACAAAGCAGAATTCACTAATTACCCGCCTAACTTTGGGTTCAGTTAAGAGTTATTCATGTTATGAAGCTGGCTCACTTTTTAATTTGTTATATGGTCAGATACTCCAGGGCAAACCTGCTGTAGAACTTCTCCAAACAGGCAAACCTCCACTACTAACTAATCATGGTCAGAAATGGACAAAAGAAGAAAAAAAAAGGAGAATTAATTTACTTTCTAATACAACAGCATATAAAAATTTAAAGTAAATAGAAACCTACTTGTGTGTGTAGAGCCATGCCTCTCTAATGATTAAATGTATATGCTACCATGTTTATTTTTAATTACTGTTTTCTTCCCTTACATCTAAAAAGAAAAAAGACTTTGTGACAGGTGAATATCTAGGGAACTACAAAAACTAAGAGTCTTTAAGCCTTATGCTAAGGTGCCTTATTTAAAGTGATAAAAAGTAACCATCCAGATGGCTTCTGAAGTTGTCACATAGGGACAGCTCCCCACAGAACTGCTATCAGAGAGTTCCAATATCCCCCTCTGATTTCTTTCCACCAACTGTATGGAACGCCTACATTATTTATGTAGCCTATTTTTAATTATTCAGAAATCAGGAAAACCACGAATTAAATCACCCTGTTATAATTCCAACTACTTCATATAATGTATCCTATCTGTACCTTCTGATGAGACGCCACCCAATGGGGGTTATGGCTGAATGATCGCTTAAAAAAAGAAAAGAAAAAGAAAACCTTGTTAGATTCATGAGGTAATGCCTCGTGGATACATCTTAGAATCGCTTTCGCATCACATTTGTTTGACAGTTTCCGAGTAGTCTTGATATATTACTGTTAATGGTAACCAGAATAGGAGAACGTCGAGTGCTAGCTGATATCATTTCATGTAGTCTACTAGTTCCTCTCATACACACTTCGCTAACCGTAAGACTTTGGACATCGATAGCAGTTTTCAGCTGCTCGCAATCATGCATAAGAATTGAACGCCTTTTGTAAAGTGAATCGGCCACCGTAGTTTTCACTATTGCGTTTTACCAGATTTTATGTGCACACTAGACTGGAATGTACGAGCTGACTCATTTTATTCCTAAAATCTGTAGTGACAACGTTGAGGCTCGTATATGAACGTATGGATTTGAGCCACTAGCTGAGTTCAAGAATCTCTGATCTTACTTTGCAACGTCAGACGCCACAAATAAGCCCCTAGCAATCTTTTTATTCTGTTGTGGTTCAGGCACTAGGATGGGCTACATTAGTCACATGGACCTATAGCTTGCTCCAACGTTTGCCTGTAAAATTACATCAGAGAATTATGTATGGTAATGTAAGCTATGCAACTCAATTTTGATACGAACTTAAATATATGTTATTTTGCGCAAATAATTTTGTATGTATTTAGTTCTGTAAAGTAAATGAAATTTAAATCTGGCAGGCAGCCTCCTAGGAAGCCAACTTTGGAAAAAGCGCCAAGTTCCACATTCAACTCAAATTGCCAAATTGTTTATGTGTGAAATAACGGAACAGTTGAACGGGACGAGAACACGAAAATGTAATTAATATCTGCTAACATTTTCCGGGTTAGTACGTGGACGGTGTCGATTTAACGCTGGTGTATCTTTCTTACATAATGCTGAGCTAATAACCTAGTTTTACAATTAAACCGGCGAGTTTTTGAACGGAACCATCCACTGTTGATACACGGTCTAGACAGCTTACACGCTACATCGGCGTGCGAGCTAACTAGCTATGTTGTGTATGCCAAACTACAGTTATATGAAATGCAGAATGGTTATCTATTCTTGAATAAAACACCTAAAATATAATTGCGAGGTTATACATTTTTCATGCACTACAATACTGCTAAAGCCAGGATTTGATACCGCCTAAAATTTGTTCTGTAAGTAACCCTGGGATGAATAAGCGTCTATTTGTTATTTAATATCGTCGTCTTATGTCCCTCAGACCTGTTGTGGGCGAAGCAAGTATGCTAGATTGCTAATGGTGGCTTTTGATAGATAAAAGCAGCTTGTCTGTAATTAAGGAAAAACTTAATTCGCGTGAAAGCTTCATAAACTGTTTTGAAGCGACGCCTTCATACTTGTGAAGTATTTTTATGGAACTGATGAAAGTTTGGTTTTTGTGTAATTCTTAACATTTGTCCCTTCACTACTTCTTGCACAGTGAGTTGCACGTGTAGATTTTGTTAAGTTGTCGACGGTGGAAAATGACCGGTCTACAAGGAGACGGAACTGGGGTCGCTCTTGGCAGTCCAGTTAAGAAAGGCCGTCTATCCCTAAGGATTTTCCACAAAAAGGAGACTACCCGAGCCTTAGACTTCTCAGAGAATCATGAGGAAGAGTCCGTTTCGACAGTAACCGAAGAACCCGCAAGGTGAACCGTGCTCTTATCAACAATACTGTATCACACGTTTTCATTGATACCAGGAGGGCTGGTTGGTGTGAAAGATGTACAGAGATATGTAAAGATTTTTTTTTCTATCGCAGTGATCTTCAGTTTTACATACGAAACTTAGGTCGTATTTCCAGACCACACAGTAGCCAGCTTTTGTTATTTTAAATTAAACGCTGAACTATTGTTGCATAATGGACGAACTTCTAACAGAAATTCCGAAAGATTTTAAAGCTGAAGTATGTCACTCCACGATTATAAGCCTGTTTAAGCTCACACACATTAACTGATCCACCACAACACACACTTGGTCGTTGTAAGCATGCAGCAGTTGGGTGTTAGAAACTTGCCACTGAGCCTGTAAATCTCAAAGATATGTATAAATGCAGCACTCTCAAAAGCATTTTTCCTAAATCTCGTTTCAGTTTTACACTGTTAATGCTGGTGTGGTCAAACATGTTAAGCATGTCATGGCTTTGGTGCTGTAAGTCAACAGTGTCTTACATGCCCCACAGACGGCTCAGACACAAACACTAAAATTACTGACATCATGAGCAGGCTGATATTGAGAATGTTCTAGACTGGGCCGGACTTCCTCAGGAATTTGTCCCAGTTCTAACTGGAGTTTGCTGAATCTGGTCTAATAAAAAAAAGCAATAGAATTACTGCACATAGAATATCCATAATATGTGGAAAGACATGGAAAGTTTTTCTGTTGTCAGTTGTGATCAGATGGTACCCGGTGCCTGTCTCCCCACCCCCCTGGCCTGCCTGAGAAGAGATAGTCTGGCTCCCTTTGTGGGATTCAGTAATTTGGGAAACACATGCTACCTGAACAGCATTCTTCAGGTTTGTCCAATTTAAGTATCACTGAGTCAGATAATTCACACACGGAGAGTTTTGTGAAATATGTTTTAACAGATATAACAATTTGTTTTCTGTCTGTTCATTTATGATGACATGGTGTTTTGTTTTTAATTTCAGGTTCTGTATTACTGCCCTGGGTTTAAAGATGCCATCCAGACTCTATACCAGTTATCCAAAACAGCAGACGCACACAGAAACAGCGAGACGGAAAACGAAGAGGTCTGGTTCTTTTGGAGTCTACCCAGACGTTTTTGGAAATGGCATACAATCAGTCTGTTGTTGAAAAAAGCCACAGTCAGTGTCTGGTGTATAAGACACACCTGTCTAGTACCATATTAGACACACAGTCAGCCAAAACAGCCCAAATTCTTTGAGCATGGATTTAACAGCAGACGTGTTCTAGGGGATGTTGGTCCATGCTGACGTGATGCAGTTGTTGCAGATTTGACAGTGGTACATTCATTCTGTGACTGTCATCTATTCTCTGTCCTCCCACTCATGAAAGTGAATGCTTTGACTGTGGTCTGGTGGACTGGGCAGACAGCTACAGTAAAGTGACATTGCTGTCTTGTTCCTGGAACCATTCTGAAACAGTACACACTTTTTAACATTATGCGTAAACCTGCTGGAATTATTAATGTGTCAAAGAGATGTAAAGGGACACACTCCTGCCCATCAGAGGTGTCTGCCTGTCCTGTGGCATTCAGGTGTGGCATAGGTGGTATCACGAGATCTGATAACCGATTATGACCACAACAGTAGGCCTCATTGACAACCAATTACTACACTTATGATAGACCAATCAGGTTACTGGCAGCTGGGCAGTCATAGTTATAGTGGGAATCCTTGAGAAATTAAGGCAAAACTAATTGGGGAAAAAACCACGGTTGAAAGATATTGAAAACTGAAATGATGGTGAATCTGTGAATTGGATATTTTGACGCAAGCAGGTGTGATCTCTGTCCAATAAACCGAATTGTAATCACCACTGTAGACTACTTTGTTCTGCTTGACCACTTTCATGAGCCCACACAAAGGTTTATCAGTAATATATTTGATAATCAATCCTCTCTCTTCCCTCTAGTCTGAGCTGTCTGCAGAGGAATCAGCATCTGCACGTATGGAGCTGCTGGGTAGTTTTCACAGTCTGTTCACCTCAGTGGAGCATTCACAGGCCAGTTTCCTGCTTAATCCAGAGAAATACACCAATAGAGAGCTGGCCACACCTCCGTGCAGACTACTGAACACTCTCAGGTACAGACGCTGTGTGAGTGTGTGTGTGTGTGTGTCATCATTTTACTCATGTGTAATGCAAGTATTTGGGATCTTAGAAGAATTTACAGTCATATTCCGCCCTCTTGTGACAAAGCAGGTATCTATGAAGAGTGAATTTGTATTTTGGGGATCCAGACTTTGTATTGATTATCATTGTTAGAACAGGAAAAAGTGCAGATAAATCTCTGTGCTGCTTCATGACTGCTGTCTGTCCGATCCCTCTGCAGGCAGCTGAACCCGATGTATGAGGGTCACCTGCAGCATGACGCACAGGAGGTGCTACAGTGCATCCTCACATACATCCAAGAGGTCTGCAACATCATTCAGAAAAAGCAGAGGGGTAACCATGACGACACAGGTGAGAAGAGGATGGAGTGTGGTTCCGGTGCTGCTCCCAAAAATGGATCCACGGGACAGACTGAGACCCAGAGGGAGGAAGAGGCAGAGGTGGATGAACAGCTCAGTGGAAAGAGAAAGAGTGACACAGAAGCTGGGAACATCCAAAAGAAGTCCAAATCCCAAACTAAGTCCAACAAATGTGACTCCAAGGAAGAATCCCAGCATTTCACACGCTCCAAGAGAAAGTCTTCCAGTGACCTCACTGTGGTCGGCACTGGCAGCAAATGGACAGGGGAGGGGGGCGAGGAAAAGGCGGAGAAAGCGGAAAATGAGAATGTTGGGAGCTGTTTGGCAGTGGAGAAAAATGAATGTGCTCTGAAAGAGGGAGCACAGAGAAAGAAAACTGCAAAACTGAGCTGGTTAAACCCCTTGCGGAAGCAGCCTAGCATCTTCTCAAAGTTTCGCAGCGTGGGGAGAATCAGCACTCGCACTGGGGGGAGAGGAGAGGGCAGAGAGGCCTCTGGAAAAGAAAGCAGTGTGAAAGAAACACAGGAGCAGGATAACACTGACTTTGACAGGAATGTGACAACACTGGGATCTCATGAGCACCAAAAGACAGCAAAGCCAAAAGGTAACTATAGACTGCTAAACTAATTAGAATCTCCATCTCCTCTTTAACTAACCTGCATATACTCACTGTATCACTATATCTATCTGCACTACATGTGTATACGAATTATTCCCCCTTACAGACACACCCACAAAAATGCTTATGCATATAGAGACCAAAAAATAATTTCCGTCTTCAGTGGTTGGGAATTCCCATAGCTTATTTATTCAACCACACAGATCCAGTCCTTTATCAGCCTATACGTACATAGCTCTCATATCAAGAGAGCTGTATGAAATTCAGTTTATTTCTGAACACTGGCCTTTTGAACCCTCCTGGTTTTGCTTAGTGTGGTCACCTGCAGCAGTGCTTCTTTTAAACAGACAAAGAGCTGGGAAAATATAAACTGGCACATCTGAGAAAAAGATTAACAGTGAGATTGATCTAATTGAAAATGATGACACTAGCAGGACACACATTTTCAGTCATGATTAATAACCTTCATTTGTCCAGGGTGGTGCAAGAAACGGTTCTGTGCTAAGGACATGTTTCACAAAACATCTACTTTTACACCATGTTAATTTTCAGACCCCCCCCCCCCCAGTCGGGTCTCACTAGGGCTGGACACTATAAACGGTACAGAAAGTACACGGATATGAATTTGCCCTATGGTATGGATTTTGGATTTTGACTATACAGTGCTGACCAGGGGGCGGCACGGTGGCGCGGCGGGTAGCGCTGTCACCCCACAGCAAGAAGGTCCCGGATCCGATGCCGGCTGACTGGCTGGGGTCCTTTCTGTGTGGAGTTTGCATGTTCTTGCCCCTAGGTATGAATGTGTGTGTCTGAGTGTGTTTGTCTGTGTGTCTGCCCTGCGATTGAATGGTGACTTGTCCAGGGTGTTTCCCTGCCTGTCGCCCTATGAGCGCTGGGATAGGCTCCAGCACCCCCGCGACCCTAATTAGGATAAGCGGCTTAGATAATGAGTGAAAGTGAGAGTGCTGACCAGTAGAGCCCTCACAGATGTAAAGTGACAATGACGTAACTACACCAGCAATGTACTAAACACGAGGTCATTAATAGGCGGACCATGGTCCGGGTCCTGACGCAGATGCCATCCTATCCCGTCCTGGACCTATAACTGATAGATTATTTAGAATGATTGAATTTTGAGTGTTTCTGTTTTGACCAGCGCAGCTTTTCTAGCCTTTACGTCACTGATTTAGCGGCTGAGGAAACTCACAGACCAATTGCATGCGTTGTAAAACATCTCTTGTGATGCTGCTCAGCCAATCAAATCTGTACATTCCGATAAGCATTGTGACTCGAGTCAGGAGCTGTGTCTAACTACCCAAGTCCACACAAGTCACTTTTTGATGCATCTCTAGACGCACTGTCCAAATTGGTGCACTCTGCTAAACCAGCCTCTTGCCTCCTTGATCCCCTACCTGCTAAACTTTATATGGAGCTTTTCTCGGTTCTTGGCCCAACAATCCTAAACACTCTAAATATGTCACTTAAATCTGGTATTGTAACCTCCTCTTTTAAAACAGCCGTGATCAGGCCTTTACTTAAAAAACCAAATCTTGACCCTGAAGCCTTAAATAATTATAGGCCGATCTCTAATCTCCCGTTTCTTTCTAAAATACTTGAAAAAATTGTAGCTGCTCAGCTGATAGCCCATATGTCCTCTAACAGTCTGTTTGAAATATTTCAGTCAGGCTTCAGGTGTTGTCACTCTACTGAAACCGCCCTTACTAGGGTAATTAATGATCTTTTATTAGCCATGGATGCTGGTGCTACCTCTGTTCTTATTCTGCTTGATCTGAGTGCAGCATTTGACACGGTCGATCACACTATATTGTTAAAGCGCTTGGAAAACCAAATTGGCATTCGTGGCCTGGCGCTCTCTTGGTTTAAATCTCTCTGAGAGAAAGCAGTGTGTCCACTATAATAATGTGACCTCTGAATACCACAAGCTTAACTATGGTGTTCCTCAGGGATCAGTCCTTGGCCCTCTTCTATTCTCTATTTACATGCTCCCTTTGGGTTACATTATTCGTAGTTACAACATTAACTTCCATTGTTATGCTGATGATACTCAGATTTTCTTACCTATCCAGCATAATGACCGCTCTGAATTGGCTAACCTTGAGGCATGTCTTTGTGCTATTAAGGGTTGGATGTCTTCAAATTTCCTGATGCTTAACACAGGCAAGACTGAAATGCTGGTCATTGGTCCCCCTACGCATAAGCATCTTTTTAGTGATCTAACTCTAAATTTTGACAACTGCATCATCTCTTAAAACTCTATAGCTAAAAACCTTGGTGTGATTTTTGACTCTAGTCTCTCGCTAGTCACTCATATCAAGACCACAACCAAAACTGCCTTTTATCACCTCCGTAACATTGCTAAAATTAGGCCCTTTCTAAGTATGGCTGATGTAGAAACCATTGTTGACGCATTCGTCACGTCTCGCCTCGATTACTGCAATGTTCTTTACTCTGGCCTGCTTGCCTGTAGTACCAATGGTCTTCATCTGGTCCAGAATGCTGCTGCTAGAATTCTGACCCGAACAAAGAAGTTTGATCACATTAGCCCTGTCCTGGCTTCCCTTCATTGGCTCCCAATTCATGCAAGGGCAGATTTTAAGGTCCTCGTATTAACATATAAAATTTTACATGGGCTTGCGCCTTCCTACCTGTCTGGCTTAATTACACCCTATAACCCACCTCGCACCCTGCGCTCTCAAGATTCTGGATTATTAGTCATTCCAAGAGTTAAAAAGAAGTCCGCTGGCAACCAAGCCTTTTCCTACCGCTCTCCCTTCCTTTGGAATGGTTTACCTAAAGAACTTAGAGAAGCAAACTCTCTCAATACCTTTAAAACAAGACTACAGACTTATCTATTTTCTCGAATTTATGCATGATATAATTTTGATTTGACTTTGTTATAGACATGTAAAGCCCTTTGAGACTATAAATAGTGATATTGGGCTCTAAATAAATATTATTATTATTATTATTATTATTATTATCCTTGGTAAAACCCACGAATCAACAACACATCCAGGTATTTGATCTGTACTTGACCAGATGTGAACTTTGAATTGGATCAGCCATGACTGATGACGTTTCATAAGTCCATGAGAACGCAAGTACAGAGAAGAACGCATATTGAGAAACGGCTAGTGAGTGAGATCAGCGTTGCCAGATGTACGATAATTGGCGTATTTGTACATTATTTTGCCCTCTGTACGATATACAATCAATAATGCCAACAGTCCCATGCTCTACGAGAATTTCATTTTGTGACACTTAATATTAGCAGTTGTAATCAGGCTCATTTTAATTCACTCCCCGACATGACTGGGATAGTAAAATATGGATCCTACGTCTGTGTTTACGCATGTCTTCTCAAGTGACGTCTTTCTAGCCAGTCATGTTTGTTGTGATGATGAACGTGGCTGCACGTAGTGGCTAGACTTTAGTTCGTCGAACAGCTATGCTTTTGTTTTCAGTGTTGGGACATTTTTATTTCAGTCCTGAAAGACTACCCCCTTCCACGCATCATATCAGGTCAGCATTAAAAAAAAATGTTTCTTTAAGAATGTGGCGAGGTTTGTAGGTGGTGTCAAAGTTCACGTTCATCTCAGTAAATACGCGTTTTCTGAAATTGCACATTTACGGCTATTTGTTCTCTTGTTTATGACTCGTGTCAGATAATTTTTTCTCAAAATATCATTTTAAGCCTCTGATATGATACTTTAACATGTCCAGTCTGGCAACGCTGAATGAGATACAGACACACAGAGGAGGGGTGAGGCAGTAGTCGGAGATATAAGTGAGTCAGAGAAAAGTCATTTAACATGGCGCACTCTAAACACAGAAAGAAAGCGAAAACAGAGCTTTTAATCAAGAACGGACAGACTCTTACATGTTCATTCTTTCCACGGGCAGTTCAAAACTAGTATGTCTTAGGGTTGGGCGGTATTAAGGTATTATGGTATACCCTGGTATACCAGGTATGAGTTTCATACAGTCAAAAATACAGATGCTTCTCTTTTTCTATATCCTGATACGGAGACGCTGTATCGAGGTGAGGTATTGTAGTGCACAGCAGGCGCCACCAGAGGTCAGTCTACTGGTACCAAAGATGGCGACTGCGTGTGGTGGAGATAACATAGGGCTAGTAAAAAAGGAAAATGTTTCTGCCCCTGTTTGGGAGTGTTTTGGATTTCGTCCTGATGATAAAGGTGAGCCAACCAATCCAGGTGAAGCTTTGTGTACTGTATGCTATTTTTATAAAAATATAAAATGAAATGAATTTATTACAACAGGGAACTTATTTGTGGTGACCCCTTGCACACAGGACTGATATTTAATATAAGTCACGGCGATCTCGCCCATGATTTTCTGTGTTTACATTCACACCACTGTTAGTAGACTGGTTAACTACATTTCCCATACACCCTAAGGGGGTGATTATTTTGTGTGTTCTGCGACAACAAGGATGTGGAGTGGTGTTGAAATAAATGAAGGGTGATCTTATGAAAAAATGACAGTATGAAAAAATAAATACCGCGCAAGCCTAGTATGTCCCATATGTTCTGAGACCAAGGTGATTATTAAAAGCGGCAATGTGAAACGCCACTACGAGACAATGCACAAAGCTTTTGGGCAAACATACCCACTCAGGGCACAGAAATGAAACGATCTCAGGGCCTAATATGATTGATCCACCAGAATCCTAACACATTCTTTCAGTGTCCAACAACATAGTAAGGAATGCTCTCTTAAAGTTGCTTGGATTTTGGGTCAACATAAAAAAAACCACGTACTGATCGTGAAGTAGAGCGTGAATGCGGTAACTGAAACCTTACTTGGAGGGGAGAACAAAAAGAGGACAGTTAAGGGGACAGTAATGGCTGCCATGCAGTTACCATACCAGTGCTTTACCCCTTCAGAAGCAATTATATAGAAATGTCTAAGAAAAAATGAATATACCATGATAAATACTGATACTGTCTGTATTTCAGATTACACCGTGATATAAATTTTAGGCCAGTACCGCCCAGCCCTAGGTCTCACCCAACATCTGACACTCATTGTAAACATCCCCCCAACCCTAATAAATTCTCATCCTAAATCCCATCACACACCCCTCTCAATAACCCAAGCTGTGTAAGAAGCAAGTCACACAAACTCCTTGTGACCAAACAGAGCAGGGCTGGCCCTTCTTTAGAGGTGGTGTAAGCTCCAGCATGTGAAAGACCCTCACACACACACTATACGTACTGCTCACATGCACTGAGCTGCACCAGGTTTGGTTAGTTTAATCCTAAATCCTAGTTTACTTTGTGTGTGTTTGTGTGTGTAACAGCTGTGAAAGCAAGGAAAGGTCCATTATAGTTGTTCACCATTGAACACATCAAATTCTGTTGGATTTTCCCGGACTGTGCACGCACTGTTGAGAGCATAAGAAGTACTTCAGTGGTACACCCCTACCTACTTTATTTGTCACTGGTCCACCCCTACCTACTTTATTTGTCACTGGTCCACCCCTACCTACTTTATTTGTCACTGGTCCACCCCTACCTACTTTATTTGTCACTGGTGCACCCTTACCTGCTTTATTTGTCACTGGTCCACCCCTACCTGCTTTATTTGTCACTGATACACCCCTACCTACTTTATTTGTCACTGGTCCACCCCTACCTACTTTATTTGTCACTGGTCCACCCCTACCTACTTTATTTGTCACTGGTGCACCCTTACCTGCTTTATTTGTCACTGGTCCACCCCTACCTACTTTATTTGTCACTGGTCCACCCCTACCTACTTTATTTGTCACTGGTGCACCCCTACCTGCTTTATTTGTCACTGATACACCCCTACCTGCTTTATTTGTCACTGGTCCACCCCTACCTACTTTATTTGTCACTGGTCCACCCCTACCTACTTTATTTGTCACTGGTCCACCCCTACCTACTTTATTTGTCACTGGTACACCCCTACCTACTTTGTCACCAGGTTCATCATGTAATCCAGATGTGGGGTGAATACTCACAGACACAGAGTACCCTAACAAGAAATTTCATCAGTTTACATCAAACTGAAACACATCTGTCCCATTTCTGTACTGTCATCTGAGTCTCTAGCAATAATGGGATGGGGACTTCAGTAATATACAAAAGATTACCTGTAGGAGCTAAGGCTCGTTCACATTTGATAATGTTGTTTTGCTTTCCAGAACCTCCTGAACAAACCTGATTCTGACCTCAATTAGCTGGTAAACTGACTTCATTCCCCCCTGGATTTGAGCTTTAGTGAATAAAGTTCGAATGAACACATCTGTAGACATGTGGTTGGAAATCTAATGAGCCTGGTTAGAGTTGTGTGAGTAAACCCTGAGTGTTGGCAGTGTTTGTGCTCACAGGGCAGCAGAGTTTGGATGAGCTGAAGCAGCTGTTCCGGGGCCAGCTGGTCCTGCGGACACGATGTCTGGAGTGTGAGTGTTATACGGAGAGGAGGGAAGACTTTCAGGACATCAGTGTACCTGTTCAGGAGGATGAGAGGAGCAGCACTGACTTGGGCTCTGAGGGTGAGTGCGTACATGATTAGGATGTGTGTCGGTCGGTGCAGGGCCATCAGAGAACAGAGCAGCCTTCACTAATTACAACACATCTGTTTGTCTTTTCTAACACCCAAGACCTGACAGACTAAAAACAGTACAAAACCCTCAGTACTAAAACCCAAGACCTGACAGACTAAAAACAGTACAAAACCCTCAGTACTAAAACCCAACACCTGACAGACTAAAATTCAGCACTCAGGTTTATTTCACACACAAACAACTAGAAATGTTATGATGTTATAAATGTTGTGAAACAAGTCATATAATTTCAGACTTTGTTTTTTGCATCTCATCCTCTGTCCAGTTTCTCCAGAGCCAAAGGCGGAGCTGAAGACCCTGAGGTGGGCTATCTCCCAGTTTGCGTCAGTGGAGCGGATAGTGGGCCAAGAGAAGTACTTCTGTGAGACATGCTGCCACTACACAGAGGCCGAGAGGAGCCTGCAGTTTGACACTGTGCCTGAAGTCATCACCATCCATCTCAAGTGCTTCTCTGCCAGCAACTCTGAGTATGTCCCCTGGCTCTCATGCATAGTCAGCCCACAGACAATAATGAATACAGGGGTGTGTTTTCTTTTTTTGGAATGTATTCAGGGTACTGTCTTCTCATTATTGTTCTTTAAAGTTTAAAAGATTAAGATTAAATCTCTGTGATTGCACACACACACTGTGAACAGTGAGCAGTGAATCTGACCTCTGCATGTAAACCATCCATACACACCAGTAGTGAGCACACACAACCACTAGGCGCAGGCGCAGGTGCAGTGGGCAGCACACCTACGCCCCGGGCGCAGTTGGAAGTGAAGTGCCTTACCTGTGGATGCTTTCCTGCCCAGTGACCTTTCGGTCACAACCCTGCTTCCTCTGACCGTCAGGCCACAGGCTGCCCAAATATAAACAAGCTGATTATTTAGATTGATTATAATAAGCTGAGTGACTATTTAAGTGCCCATGTGTGTGAGAAATATACAAACAGGTAGGTCATTAATCCATGTGGATGTAAACAGAGAGAGGAGGTTCAGTACGAATGCGCAGGTTGACACTGAACATGAAACTGTGGAGTGGCCTTCAGAAAGAGCTTCATGTGAGTCCTGTAATCACCTGCTGTTAGAAAAATAAGATTATAAATCTCTTTCTCCTTACACTCTTTGTTTTCATGGGTTTTTCTTTTTCAGGACTGAGCCATATGCAGGCCTGTCGAAGGTCAGCACCCCTCTGCAGACACCACTCAGACTGTCCCTGAAGGAGTGGTGTGCCCAACCGTGCCGCGCTGACGGAGGCGGTCTTCACTACATGCTTTTTGCTGTGGTCATGCACAGTGGAGTCAGCATCAGCAGTGGACATTACACCACCTACATCCGCATGACTGACCTCCAACGCCCCACAGTCTGGCCTTTGTCGCCTGAGGAGAACACAGAGGAGGGCGTGAAGATGAAAGAGGAGGTATTCCCAGACTATGACGATGGAGAGGTGTCCTTCAGTTTGAGGAGGAGGGTGATGCAGAACGGGGGGGGCGAATGTGTCCAGTGCTGCCAGTAAAGCAGGTGCCAAAAGACCCTCAGAGGGAGTCGGGCTGTTAGGGGGTCAGAGAAACCTACCCAGTTACCAACTGGGAACAGATCAGCAGAACAGCCTGGAGAAAAGTACTGCAAGCACCCCCTGGCTCAGCAGTGCCGCCCTGCAGGACGGAGGAGTGATGGAGGGGACAGAGGCTGTGAGGGAGAGGAGCCAGGAGACCTTAGATACGGCCTGGCAGAAGGTTCTAGACTATGAGGGAAAGTGGCTGCTGTTTGATGACTCAGAGGTGAAGCTTGTGCAGGAGGAAGATTTCCTCAGGTCCTGTTCTCCTCATACCTCTTCAACCTCTACACCTTACCTCCTGTTTTATAAGAAACTCTCTCACTAAAAGTAGTTCTACAGCATCCCTCTCTTATGATGAAAACTCTTCCTGCCACTAAAAATGGTGTCTTCTCTGTATGTGACCCTAGTTTTGTAAAGGGGTTTGATAACCAGGCTTTGTAATTTAGTCATTAGTTTGTATCTGTGGAAATAGGTGATTACAATTCAGAGAAGTCCTGCTGTGCGCCAGGTAACCAACTATTGTAACTAAAGCAGTGGTTGGTGACAAGTCACGTGTTGTAACTGAACTGAAACTGTCCAGACCAACAGTATACAGCTCATGTGAGAGGATGTGACAAGGATGTCATTAGTGTGGCCTCTGGGCGGAGGAGTCCCTGTTGGTAATGGGAAGCTGTCAGTCACACTGTTTTTTACACTTAGGACAGTTTCTGCACTGTCAGCTGAAGCACAAACCCTTTCCTTTTTTAGGTGAAGAACATATTCGTTCTCATACATGTTTTGACAAAATAAGTTCAAGAACAGCCTTCACTGTTGACTGTACAAAAGAAAGCTGATCTCTATTACAGTACATATCAAGTGGGCACCAGTTTGATTTGGACATTTCATCCTGAACCAGTGAGGATTTGAGTTATAAAGCTGGGGTGTAGCTGTGGGCTTGGTTTGCACTTAAACACAGCTAGAGGTTCCTTAGGATGTAATGTTTTGCTTGATTTCAGAGCTAAAGCTATGACAGGGTTTTCTCCTTTACAGCATCTCAAATGAAATGATGAGTTAGGTTTTCTTTTTTGATTTTTGTTTTGAGAAAAGGCCGGAGGGATGGAAATGACCCCTCTTCTGCTATAAAAGGAAAGAGCTTTCCTTTTCTTTTTTGAATCTTGTCAATATCTTTGTACTTTCTCACCATTTTTTGTATTCTCTTGTATTAAATGTCAGTTTATCCTTAAGTGATTGGTTCTCTAATTCAGTCCCTGCCTCTGGAGCCAAGCACAAATAACATCAAATGGTGTTGACATTAAAATATTTATTTTGTAAAATATGCAAACAAAGTAAACAAAGGCTACATAAAACTTCGAAGATGTTTGAAACTTGTCGCTTATATTTAACAAATGTTTTAACCTAAAAAACTTAAACCATTGTGATAAACAGTGGTACATTTTTGCTTGTTTTTTTGCTTTTGGATTAAATAGTAAACTTTCTTGTACACGTTTCATAAAATGCATTGGGACGCTAATAATAAGAAAAGTGCAGGCAGGAACTGAATACAGATTTGACACATTATCCACTGTAAGATCCTCCATGAATAGCAGGAACAGAGTAACAGGCCTTTTTTGTAAACGCTTATGAAATTGGAATGACGTACCAAACTTCAGCAGGAAGAGTACCTCTCCCAGGCTGATATTTACAAACAAACCACATCTTCCTCTCCCCCCCATGTCTTCCTCATCTTCATAAGTCAAGTTTACGAAGACTTATTCTACTGAAAGAATCTCTGGAAAGTAAGCGAAAAAACAAATGTTTCAGTACCAGAATCAGATCAGTCACTGTGTCAGGAGAGACTCTACCTGGAAACGTCTGTTACCTTTCTCAGGCCATCCTTTTGCTGCTTGTCAGACAAGTCAAAAGTTTACTCGTTAGAGGCTGATAAAATAACATCACTATGTACATCAAAACAAATCATTAACTGGAATCTACTGAATCTTAGTTTGGGATTCTTGCCTTCTCTGTCACTCTGCCTCTCCCTAAGCTGGCCTCATCCGAATGCTCACTCAGATCTGTGATAGTTGTCAAACCCTTTTAAGGCCAATGAAGAACAAGCTTAAGGAAATGGTGTGTCTCAGAGCACATTTAACCCCATACCTAATTAACTATGCTAACAGTGTTCAATACAAGTAGCCCCATACTTACTTAACAACAGTAACACAGTCTAGTTAAGGAGCCAGATTGTAACTTTATGAATTAGTTTTACTGTACAGTGATTAGTTAAATGGCCCTCTCAGCATTGCTCTGGTCTGTCGCAGCCCTGCCCTACACGGTGGGACAGTAATGATAACCTCTGACCTGTGGGAGTTGACCTGTAGCACAGGTTTGTAGAGTTGAGGGATCTTCCTGTTTATCAGGGGTTGTAGCGCCTCCTTCAGTCTGTGATAGTTCCTTTCCAGCTCCCGCTGGTACTCCTTCTGATCTGGACCAATAAGACTCTTATTTTTCCGTAAGGCATCTTCGCACCTATGGCAAAAAATGAAAGAGTCCACAGAGTTTAGCTTTAGGCTGAGCATCATGTGTGCTAAAAGTCCATGCAGTCCATATTCATACTCAAAACTTCATATGAGAAGGATTTTATAGCTACTTTCCCAGGTAATGAACTGCACTGAGAGAAAACTGACTGGAAATGAACATTATTGATGTTAAATGATTCACTAATTATATGTTCTGCCATGTGCAGTCTATATTCAGCTACAGTGCTTGAGTTGATCTATTGGCCTTGACAATCTACTGATGTCCAAAGCTATGGGCTAACTGTGGGCCTGGGTGTGTTCTTTTACCTCTTGGTGAAGTCCTTAAAACAAAGCCGTAGTTTGTTGTGGTGTCTGTAGAGTTTGGGGTCATTTGGGATCTCTGACAGGAACACTTGGGCAACCTCCAGGGGTCCCTGTGGGACACGTTTTCCATAAATACTCAGTAAAACAGTTCTCATGTCACTCTGATCTGAACTCAGCCCCGGTTGACAGTCCAGGCAAAAATCATCTGATTTATCTGACTTACAACCAACGAGAAGGACATGTTCCCAACATAGATTCAGAAACTATAGTCAATGCTATGAAGCACATCGTGTATCTGACTCTGGGCACAGGGTGTCTGGTTACCTGGTTGACTGTGGTGCCCACTGAGCCTTGAAGCACCATCTGTAACATCTTGGCATCGGCAGGGTCCTGGTGCGTGGCGAAGGCCAGTTCTTGGGTTTTCTTTTGCATGTCCTCAATTGCCACCTCAATGGGCATGGAGATTATCTACACAGAACACACAGTATGGGGAGAAAGCACTTAGCCCAGACATGTCTTACGAAAGCAGCTGAGAGCAGTAGTTTTTGGGGGGAAGCTGGCTGACTGGTAGCACATTGGCACTTTAGCATAGAAAGCTGAAGCAAAAGCCAATGGGTCTTTGAAGGGAATCTGCAGAGGTCAAATGCCGACGTGATTCCTCCATGGTCAGAGACTGACAAAGTTTTTAGGAACTAATCCGTTCACTGAGTTTTTGTGCCTCGTTCTTTGTTTGGTAGCTTCACCAATAATCTTTGTGTGTGTGTGTGTGTGTGTGTGGAAGCCACACAGTACAAGGCAGAAACTTAGGCTAACATGTTAGCAAACATGTCAGTACATCCCTATATTCAGCTTAATGCAGTGACCACCTGCGACCTGTGGATTGGGCCATGCCCACTGGAATCCATCACTGTGTCTGTAGCTTCACTCCTGTGGGGCTGAGTGGATAAATCTATGTGAGGAAAATAGACTCCACACCACAACAGAGTGCAGGGGAAAGAGAGACACCAGAGAAGCGGATCATCTATGTCCCATTTCTGTGAGCCTGGCACATTCAGAGATTATGTCAAATAGCTATTATATGTCCTCACAAACACTATCAATTACACATCCTCACAAACATTGTCAATGTTGGCTAAAAACAGCCAAGACTACTCGACAATTACGTGAAACTTATATATCAGTAGGACCAAGAGTTAGCTGCTGATAGCCATAACAGTAACAGACTTGCAATGCAAACACTGCATGTGAAAAAGGTACATAAGATAGAATATGCAAATAATAGAAAATGCTGCTCTGGAAACATGTCTGCGTCTTGAGAACACATCCAAGTTTATCACATGATGAGCTGATGTACTGCCATCTAGTGGCCAATCTCAATAATCTCTGGTGCTTTGTTAGGGAGTGCAGTGACAATTCTGACTTGAAAATTCATAGAACTGACTCTCCAGCTGTGGTCTGCCTGGACAGGATAGTCTGGGTTGACAGTCTCACATCAAATGTCTTTACATTTCTACAAATTTGATTAGAAAAATATCTGGCTTAAGATTTTATGGTTAATGCTATATGCATGTGCCCTATTGTAAAACTCCTTAGATACAATGAAGTTTGAGCAGCTTCACCGCTAAGCCCGCTGGACAATACCCGACAAACAACAACAAAAACCCCCACCTTAAACAAACAAACCAAAAACAAACAAACACTGGCTTATGGGAGGCTAATATGATATAATAATAATACACAGTAATGGATGCATTGCTCTGCACTATGAAAAATGGACTAGTTGAAGAGAATTTCTTCTGTCCAAACTCTGCTCCAACACACAAGTCAGAAATACCAAACACACACTGTAAAACTACAGGAGAGGACAGCTGACTGGCTGCTTTACCTCCTCTTTGTGGACGATGTTGATGCGTGTTTTGATGTAGGGGAAGGCATTAGAGGTGGTGAGAATGGTTTTGCGTTTGTATTGTTCGTGCAGGTCTCCGTGAGCCCGTCCATCCAACGTAAAAGGCGTGCAGTAAACGAAACGCCGCAGATTGTAGTTCTTATCGAAGTAGGTGATGCGGTCTTTCATCTCATAAGTGTCGAAATATGGCTCCACATAGGTGATCTGTATAAAAGCCTTGGGCAGACAGGAGGCAGACAGAAACATTACTCTCGCTTCTCTTCAACCGTGTCGCTACTAGATGGACTGAGTATTTCTAATTTACACATATAGTAATGTCTGATTAAAGTCATACTTGATGTGAATCTAGTCCTGGATCTAATCCAATTCATCAACAGTTCATTGCTCCTGAGTTTTACTCATCTTCAAGCAAGGACATGCTCTCATGCTCCTTTTATACAGTGTGTGTTTTAAAGGTGCCTGCTTTTAGTTAGCCTTGAGTCTGTTCAGCAAACATATCCTGGTGTGTTGTGAAAGAACACGTATCAAAAGGATTGGGGGAAAAAAAACACAGGTACACTAACCTTGTTTGGGTCGAGTTTGCATTTATCCACAGGGTTTGAGTCCTTAATAACCTCTACTTGGTCCTCTCCAAACCGCTCCCCATAGAAACCCTGGGTGAGTGTACGGAGTGATTGAGAGGGAGAGACAGCAGGAGTAAGACACACACACACAGACACACACTCACAGATTACATGCTTCATCTTAAATCATTATGGAATACAAGAACATGCTTTTCAGTTTCTACAGATGCATGATTGAAGAGTCTTGTTCAGACTACCTCCAGTCGATGTGAGATTTCTGCCAGTTTGGTGATAGCTGGCTCTTTGTACACAAACTCCTGTTCATCCAGATCCCCGAATTTAGAGCCATAAAATCCAACACGGAAATAGGTACCAAACATCCTCTTTCCATCCTGTAACAAACACATATTAAATGAGAACGGACAGAATGAGCGCCATCCACACTGTGCACATCAAAAGAGTATCAGTGAGTATTCTGCTAGGTCCATCAGACACACACTGTACATAATAGATCATCCTGAAAAAGTCAATGTACAGACAAGCCAGACAACCAATCAGTGTCAATTTATGGCACTGTAAAAATAAACCACTCAAGAGCGCTGTCTCACCCCTCCAACTGCTATGGTCTATGAGTATGAAACAGACCTAATGTCTGTGGTTTTCTAAACAACTAAAACCTGATTTTTTCATGGTAGACTTGTTATAAAATACTTTAATGAAGTTCTACAAATTAAGTGGACATTTAGACATGAATAGTACTATTCTAACTTCCAGCCAATTACTGTCGTGAGAAGCTGACACCGCTGGTGGTGCACAGCCACAGTCTGGAGTAAGTTTTACTGAACACACACACAAGTCCCAATAATGCAGAATCCATGGAATGATAGCATTTTGTTTCCCTAATGAGTTTACTGAACAGACCCTCAGTTTTATTGTGGTGTTGTCAGTCATTTTCTACAAATAAATCAACACTCTTCCAATGTGCACTACAAACAGTGTGAGAGAGACCTCCTCTCTCTGATAGGCTGCACAGCTTTGGAACAGACAGCCATTATCACCCCTGTTGAGATTTAAAATTCATTTATCATAATTCATACACAAACCATTCAATCTGGCATTAATAATACTAATATAATGTCAACAAACATCTACAGCATAAGATTCACAGTGAAGCGAGGAGATTGAAGAGGGAGAAAATGCCAGAGAGAGGAAAAAAAAAAATTTCTCCCAATTTACCAATAGCATTACAAAGTTCCATTTGGTAGACTGCAGTAGGCAGACTGGTAGACTGCAGTAGACAGACTGGTAGACTGCAGTGGACAGACTGGTAGACTTTAGTAGACAGACTGGTAGACTTTAGTAGACAGATTGGTAGACTGCAGTGGACAGACTGGTAGACTGCAGTAGGCAGACTGGTAGACTGCAGTGGACAGACTGGTAGACTGCAGTGGACAGATTGGTAGACTGCAATGGACAGATTGGTAGACTGCAGTAGGCAGACTGGTAGACTGCAGTAGACAGATTGGTAGACTGCAGTAGGCAGATTGGTAGATCGCAGTAGACAGATTGGTAGACCGCAGTAGACAGACTGGTAGACTGCATTAGACAGACTGGTAGACTGCAGTAGACAGACTGGTAGACTGCAGTGGACAGATTGGTAGACTGCAGTAGACAGACTGGTAGACTGCAGTAGACAGACTGGTAGACTGCAGTGGACAGATTGGTAGACTGCAGTAGGCAGACTGGTAGACTGCAGTAGGCAGACTGGTAGACTGCAGTGGACAGATTGGTAGACTGCAGTAGACAGACTGGTAGACTGCAGTAGACAGACTGGTAGACTGCAGTAGGCAGACTGGTAGACTGCAGTGGACAGATTGGTAGACTGCAGTAGGCAGACTGGTAGACTGCAGTAGGCAGACTGGTAGACTGCAGTGGACAGACTGGTAGACTGCAGTAGACAGACTGGTAGACTGCAGTAGGCAGACTGGTAGACTGCAGTGGACAGATTGGTAGACTGCAGTAGGCAGATTGGTAGATCGCAGTAGACAGATTGGTAGACCGCAGTAGACAGATTGGTAGACTGCAGTGGACAGATTGGTAGACTGCAGTAGACAGACTGGTAGACTGCAGTAGACAGACTGGTAGACTGCAGTAGGCAGATTGGTAGACTGCAGTAGGCAGACTGGTAGACTGCAGTAGGCAGACTGGTAGACCGCAGTAGGCAGACTGGTAGACTGCAGTAGGCAGACTGGTAGACTGCAGTAGGTAGATTGGTAGACTGCAGTAGGCAGACTGGTAGACTGCAGTAGGCAGACTGGTAGACCGCAGTAGGTAGATTGGTAGACTGCAGTAGGTAGATTGGTAGACTGCAGTGGACAGATTGGTAGACTGCAGTAGGCAGATTGGTAGATCGCAGTAGACAGATTGGTAGACCGCAGTAGACAGATTGGTAGACTGCAGTGGACAGATTGGTAGACTGCAGTAGACAGACTGGTAGACTGCAGTAGACAGACTGGTAGACTGCAGTAGGCAGATTGGTAGACTGCAGTAGGCAGACTGGTAGAATGCAGTAGGCAGACTGGTAGACCGCAGTAGGCAGACTGGTAGACTGCAGTAGGCAGACTGGTAGACTGCAGTAGGTAGATTGGTAGACTGCAGTAGGCAGACTGGTAGACTGCAGTAGGCAGACTGGTAGACCGCAGTAGGTAGATTGGTAGACTGCAGTAGGTAGATTGGTAGACCGCAGTAGACAGATTGGTAGACTGCAGTAGACAGATTGGTAGACCGCAGTAGGCAGATTGGTAGACCGCAG
>NC_044508.1:21799297-21829297 GCF_902362185.1 Chanos chanos | reverse complement strand
GGTTAAAGCCAAAAGTGTCTATGATAGCTGTAAAAGCTTTACTAAGAGAATCAGAACTGTTATTGATGTGGATATTAAAGCCAAGAGTGTCTATGATAGCTGTCAAAGCTTTATTAAGTGAATCAGAATTGTTATCAATGTGGATATTAAAGTCCCCCAGTATCAGGATTTTATCCACTCTAGTTACAGTAAAACAGGTAAATGCAGAGAGCTCATCTAGAAAATGACTATAAGGCCCCAAGGGGGCGAAAGAGCACGACTATGAGGAAAGATGAGGTAGTGCAGGACTGCTACACGGAGAGCAGCTCAAAGGAGTCAAAATTAGGTAAACTAAGGGTGTTAGGAGTAAATTTAGTATTGCAGATTTGAGCTACACCCCCTCCTTTCTTTGCTGCCCTAGCAGCACAGGAAAAGGAATAGTTAGGGGGTGAAGCTTCATTTAAAGGGAGAAAAACGTCTGTTTCACAAAAACCCATCATGTCAAGGCTATGATCACTGATCAGGTCGCTAACAAGCAACGCCTTAGGTGAACTTCAGCGTAATCGGGCTTACAGTAATCATATCGGAGGAGGGAGTCAGTTGAATTGGAACTAAATTGCTACGAAATATGGTCTGTTTGACTCTAGACCGAAATGAGCTACATGGGCGTGAAAGTACACTAATGGGAAAAATGTCACTATTAGCTATATACATAGTCATATTAGTCGTAACATTATGATGTTCATTACGATGAACATTATTCATTAGAAGGATACTTAGAAGGGGGTGACGGTTTTCTTGTTGTTTCTGTTGTCTCTGCCTGACCAGTGCTCCAGCTCTTTTGCCTCGCTTCCTTCTCCGTCTCCGTTTACAAGGTGTAGCAGGTGGGCTAAACAATTTACATCTAAACAAATGGAAGTCCGCTGAATCCGTTTAATAATTCTTGGCTATAAAATGCGTATCCATTGTAGATGTGATGTCGATCAAAGTCTGTCTATCGTAGGTGATCATGACATTCAAAAATATAGCGGTATTGCATAAAACAGTGTGAATAAATTAACAAAATAGTTACATTTAAGGAAGAGCTCAGAGCACGACAGCCATCTTAACGGTGCATTAGCATAGCATTCAATCAGCTAAACAATAATTTTCTTGTGAAAGAAAAGTAGTTCCCAATGTGGTGTATGCGTGTTACATACAGATCTGCTCACTGGGAAACGGGGCTGTGAGTTCAAAAATATATTTAATACTTCTTCCCTTTTGGGTCTTTTTTTGCCATGGTGACAACAGGACTGATGTGGGAGCAGGTGCCGCACTAACACTACTGAGGAGTGGGGTCTTTGTGGTGGTTAGTGCCGCAGGTGTTCTGATGTAACTAGGTATTATTTGGGTGACAGACCATTCCAGACACAGCAGTGACATTGACATGGCAGTGTTAGTGTCGCACCACTATGAGTGTACCAGGTATAACAGTATTACTGGAGTTTTCATATGTGTCAGTGTTAGTGCTGGGCTGAGAGAACAGTGGCCCTGCGGTCAGAGACTGACGGCTGATCAAGAGCTAGAGGATGGGGATGGCTAACACACACTGTGCATGACAACAGATGGGCAACGGCCTCTAACTGTACACCAACATGATGTATCCACATGTACAGGTTAGGTAATTCTAATACAGTGGCTAGTGAGTGTACAATATCTAAATTACACTAGTCCATTGGTTTGTAGCATCTAGTTAAGAGTCAGTAACAAAACAGAAGACTGAATAAATGAATGATGAGTGTGCTTATGGAGTCCATGTTAGAGACCGTAAATAGTTAGAAATAAGTGAGTTAATGGCTAAAAGTCCACTTATCTCTGTTACACACACCCTCACTAAGTCAGCTTCACTCGTTGTGCTGTGTGAGCTTAATATTCACCTGGAATGTGACACAGCCAACGGGCAGGTATTTAATATTCACCTGGAATGTGACACAGCCAACGGGCAGGTATTTAATATTCACCTGGAATGTGACACAGCCAACGGGCAGGTATTTAATATTCACCTGGAATGTGACACAGCCAACGGGCAGGTACTTGCGGTCCTCCAGCATGCTGAGGTACTCGGCCACCAGTGCTGCGCTGTGGACCAGGCACTGGGCTGCCTCTGCATGGTTATTCCTCTCAGAGTGTTTTCCCGCCATGTTCTGTAACCATGTCAACCGTAGGTCTGGGGACGTCTGGTAACCCTTAGCAATCCTACATGTTACAGGAGAGGCCACTGAAATTGCATGCTTCACGTTGTTGAGTACGAGTTATTCGCTTGTATGCTCACTGACAGACTGTCCAGATGTCATTCTGATTTGTCCATTAAAGCCATTGTGGTTCATTCGAGAACATTACACACCAGCATGGAGGAGCAGACTCAGACAAACAGTTCTCTATAACATCATCAGTAATTAGCCCATGTCAAGCCGCTGTGTCAGACCTGTACATGAGGTCGATAAGCATTTCTGGGTCCTCCTGATGTTCCTTCATCTTCACTGTGTCTGAGAGGATCATATGCAGATTAAACACAAGGTCCTGGACCTGAAACCACACACACACACACACACACACATACACATACGCATAGTCAAAGACACAAGTTCCTCTGAAAACACAGATATACAGAGTACAGGTGAGAAGCAGTGACAGACCTAATGAAGGTCTCACCTGGTCAGGGAATGTGGTCTCTCTCAGCTCCAGATCCTCCTCAGCGTACGTGAGGATAGTTTTAAGGGAGCGACGCAGAAAGTCCTCATTAAAGTTCTGTGATGTGCCAACCAGTGAGGAAAGGGACATGGTCACCTGCATCTTCACACGGGCAAAGTTCTGCAAAAAGGAGACAACATGCGCACACACACACAGTCAACACACATACAGCCCCAGTCAACAGACACGCACACACAGACAGTCAACACACATACAGCCCCAGTCAACAGATACACACACACACACACAGTCAACACACATACAGCCCCAGTCAACAGACACACACATACACACAGTCAACACACATACAGCCCCAGTCAACAGACACGCACACACAGACAGTCAACACACATACAGCCCCAGTCAACAGATACACACACACACACACAGTCAACACACATACAGCCCCAGTCAACAGACACACACATACACACAGTCAACACACATACAGCCCCAGTCAACAGATACACACACACACACAGTCAACACACATACAGCCCCAGTCAACAGACACACACATACACACAGTCAACACACATACAGCCCCAGTCAACAGATACACACACACACACAGTCAACAACACACATACAGCCCCAGTCAACAGACACACACACACACACACAGTCAACACACATACAGCCCCAGTCAACAGACACACACATACACACAGTCAACACACATACAGCCCCAGTCAACAGATACACACACACACACACACACAGTCAACATACATACAGCCCCAGTCAACAGACACACACATACACACAGTCAACACACATACAGCCCCAGTCAACAGATACACACACACACACAGTCAACACACATACAGCCCCAGTCAACAGACACACACATACACACAGTCAACACACATACAGCCCCAGTCAACAGATACACACACACACACACACACACAGTCAACACACATACAGCCCCAGTCAACAGATACACACACACACACACACACAGTCAACACACATACAGCACCAGTCAACAGACACACACATACACACAGTCAACACACATACAGCCCCAGTCAACAGATACACACACACACACAGTCAACACACATACAGCCCCAGTCAACAGACACACACATACACACAGTCAACACACATACAGCCCCAGTCAACAGACACACACACACACACACACACAGTCAACACACATACAGCCCCAGTCAACAGACACACACATACACACAGTCAACACACATACAGCCCCAGTCAACAGATACACACACACACACAGTCAACACACATACAGCCCCAGTCAACAGACACGCACACACACACAGTCAACACACATACAGCCCCAGTCAACAGATACACACACACACACAGTCAACACACATACAGCCCCAGTCAACAGACACACACATACACACAGTCAACACACATACAGCCCCAGTCAACAGATACACACACACACACACACAGTCAACACACATACAGCCCCAGTCAACAGACACACACATACACACAGTCAACACACATACAGCCCCAGTCAACAGACACACACACACACACAGTCAACAACACACATTAAGCCCCAGTCAACAGACACACACACACACACAGTCAACACACATACAGCCCCAGTCAACAGACACACACATACACACAGTCAACACACATACAGCCCCAGTCAACAGACACACACATACACACAGTCAACACACATACACACAGTCAACAACAGACAAATACATATACTCCCAATCAACATGCATACACACACACCAAGTTAATACGTACACATCCAGTCAAAACACACACACACACACACACACGGTCAACACATTTACACAGTCAAAACACACACAGCCAGTTCATTCAGCGAAATGTCCGACTGTAAGAACACTGTAATATTATCATGTATTCATTTGACAAAAAATACACACATCTAAGGAAATGTACTGGTTTCATCTGCATTGTAAATCCAAAGTTATCCTCGGTTCCCTTACAGGTTAAAACTGGAGTTCATAAAGAGAGACATTCAGAGTGAGGGTCTGAAGGTTTCTTTGAGAGTAAACAGACTGCACTGAGTGGAGATAATTCAGGCTAACTGTGTGTGTGTGTGTGGGTGTGTGGGTGTCCTTACGTTGCCGATTTCAAAGTTCTGTCTCATGAGCAGGTAGAGTGAGGCACTGGCATGGGCTCGGATTGAGCTGATGCTACTGCTGCAGTTTCTCAACAGACGAAGACACAGGTCAGCACACTGCTCAGTCTCCTCCTCAAACAGCAACTCTGGAAACTACACACACACAGCGCGCACACACACACACACACACACACACTCACACACACAAGCATGTACACACACACATGCGTGCAAGCGCACATAGACACACACACACAAACACACACATACACAGAGAGAGAGAGAGAGACACACCGACGCAGACCATGAGAAAGAAGAAATTAAAATTCCTGCAAACTGACCTAAACGCATGCACATCTTGAAAAGGAGGTAAGAAGGACATATTCATAGACTGAATAATCTCAAATAAAGGTATGGAAAAAAACATTAAAGAGTAAATGCAAGACTGGATGTGAAACTGACCTTAGAGACAAGAGCTCTCTGTGTTGCAAAACAATGCTGCAGGTAGAGGGCGCTCTGGTTACACGCCATGCTATGGAGCAGCACCTTCAGGACTCCTCCCAGAATGCTCTCCTTAGACTCTGTCACTGACACCGTCTACACAGGACACAGGACAGTTGTCACACTAGCCCCAGCAGAGCCAGAAAACACATCTGTTTTTCTTCAGCAAACACCTATCCATGTCTATGAAACCACAATGCAGCCTCTATACTAAAGTTGGAGTTCAAAGAATTCAGCACCTGTACGACGATTTCTAGCGTGTCCAGGATGATGAGATTAGCCTCCGTTGCCAGGTTACCATCAATAAGGGCCTCATGCTCCAGTTCAGCTCTTGTCCTGTCACAAAAACACAGTGGACTTATTAACAGAACATTACAGGTATTAACAGAACATTACAGGTACCAGCTCCCAGTTAATGTTTCACTGGTGGACTATGACTGTTTTTTTTTTAATTAATAAACTGCTCTTGAATGCCAGGGCACCATGCCAAGACATTCAAGTCTTTTTGCACAGCGGAGAGCAGCTTCACACAGGACCACAGACATGTGGCTGAGGCTCTGCATGCGGCACACTGGGTGAGTGCTGCAGACTCTCTGTGAATGCTTTCACAAGGGATTGATCATCAGCTTGACACAAACTATGGCACATATGCTGTCTGCAGCATACTCTATGAATTTATAAAAACAATTTGTGTGAAGAAAAATACTGAGTAGAGACAAATGGATGATTTGCTTCTTTAGTTTAACAGTCCTGGTTTAGTTTAGCTCTCCTGGTCTATGGTCACAGTTTGTCTCCTGGTCTATGGTCACAGTTTGTCTCCTGGTCTATGGTCACAGTTTGTCTCCTGGTCTATGGTCACAGTTTGTCTCCTGGTCTATGGTCACAGTTTGTCTCCTGGTCTATGGTCACAGTTTGTCTCCTGGTCTATGGTCACAGTTTGTCTCCTGGTCTATGGTCACAGTTTGTCTCCTGGTCTATGGTCACAGTTTGTCTCCTGGTCTATGGTCACAGTTTGTCTCCTGGTCTATGGTCACAGTTTGTCTCCTGGTCTGTGATTACATAGTTTGTCTCCTGGTCTATGGTCACAGTTTGTCTCCTGGTCTATGGTCACAGTTTGTCTCCTGGTCTATGGTCACAGTTTGTCTCCTGGTCTATGGTCACAGTTTGTCTCCTGGTCTATGGTCACAGTTTGTCTCCTGGTCTGTGATTACATAGTTTGTCTGCTGGTCTATGGTCACAGTTTGTCTCCTGGTCTATGGTCACAGTTTGTCTCCTGGTCTATGGTCACAGTTTGTCTCCTGGTCTGTGATTACATAGTTTGTCTCCTGGTCTATGGTCACAGTTTGTCTCCTGGTCTATGGTCACAGTTTGTCTCCTGGTCTATGGTCACAGTTTGTCTCCTGGTCTATGGTCACAGTTTGTCTCCTGGTCTATGGTCACAGTTTGTCTCCTGGTCTGTGATTACATAGTTTGTCTGCTGGTCTATGGTCACAGTTTGTCTCCTGGTCTATGGTCACAGTTTGTCTCCTGGTCTATGGTCACAGTTTGTCTCCTGGTCTGTGATTACATAGTTTGTCTCCTGGTCTATGGTCACAGTTTGTCTCCTGGTCTATGGTCACAGTTTGTCTCCTGGTCTATGGTCACAGTTTGTCTCCTGGTCTATGGTCACAGTTTGTCTCCTGGTCTATGGTCACAGTTTGTCTCCTGGTCTATGGTCACAGTTTGTCTGCTGGTCTATGGTCACAGTTTGTCTCCTGGTCTGTGATTACATAGTTTGTCTCCTGGTCTATGGTCACAGTTTGTCTCCTGGTCTGTGATTACATAGTTTGTCTGCTGGTCTATGGTCACAGTTTGTCTGCTGGTCTATGGTCACAGTTTGTCTCCTGGTCTATGGTCACAGTTTGTCTCCTGGTCTGTGATTACATAGTTTGTCTCCTGGTCTGTGATTACATAGTTTGTCTCCTGGTCTGTGATTACATAGTTTGTCTCCTGGTCTGTGATTACATAGTTTGTCTGCTGGTCTATGGTCACAGTTTGTCTCCTGGTCTGTGATTACATAGTTTGTCTCCTGGTCTGTGATTACATAGTTTGTCTCCTGGTCTGTGATTACATAGTTTGTCTCCTGGTCTGTGATTACATAGTTTGTCTGCTGGTCTATGGTCACAGTTTGTCTCCTGGTCTGTGATTACATAGTTTGTCTCCTGGTCTGTGATTACATAGTTTGTCTCCTGGTCTGTGATTACATAGTTTGTCTCCTGGTCTATGGTCACAGTTTGTCTCCTGGTCTATGGTCACAGTTTGTCTCCTGGTCTGTGATTACATAGTTTGTCTCCTGGTCTTTGGTCACAGTTTGTCTCCTGGTCTGCGCGATTTTGCTGGCTCCCAGATTTTACCCGGAATTACAAAATCCAGAAGTCCAGTCTGCACCACACACGCGCAGCCGATTTTGTGAGCTGCCTGATTTTGTCGGGAGTACGAAAGTCCGGAAGTCCAGACTGCAATACAAATGTGCAGAGATTCTCTGTAGGCTTAGCATATTAGCATAGCATAGCATAGTTTAGCATAGCGTAGCATAGTGTATTCTCTGTAGGCTTATCATATTTGCATAGCATAGCATAAACATTAGCATAATTATGAAATATGATGTAATAAAATATTGTAAATCAGGCAGGGGATGTAGAAATATGATGTAATGTTGTAAAAACAGCATGCAAATTGGGCAGTGTTGTAAACTATTCTGGCGTGTTAAATGGACTTCCAGATTTCGTAATTCCGGGGAAAATCTGGGAGCTAGCAAAATCGGGCACCTACAATGGTCACGTAGTTGGTCTCCTGGTCTATGATTACATAGTTTGTCTCCTGGTCTATGATTACATAGTTTGTCTCCTGGTCTATGGTCACGTAGTTTGTCTCACGGATTTCATAGTCCAATTTTCTGATCAAATAGAATCACATGACACCTCTCTCTCCCCTAACCAACAAGCAGAAAAATTCTCATCAGTAGCCAAGCAGACTCTGTATGTACATCACAAATGTTCGTTAGCACTGACAGGTCACCCAGTCCAGACACTGTTACAGGATGGCAAGACAGGGGCATAGGGTGAATTAGAGGATTTCTCAGAAGGGCCAGGGACTTAAAAACAGCAAAACATGTCAGATGTACAATACCTGGTAGATCTCTGGGCCCTATATGCACACACATGTACATGAGAAAAACAAGGTGAAATGGACCACTTTAAACAAAGTGACCTAAAACATTGTAAAAATGATGGAAAGTACACAAAGGATGAAAACCAGAAATGATTTAAAGAACATATCCAGCCTAAGAGTATCACATCGCCTCAGCGTTCACATGTAGACAGCCAGGAAGACAAACTGACACAGACAGAAATACACAGACAGACAGACAGAAATACACAGACAGACAGAGAGGCAGGAAGAGAGTTGGTGAAAAAGAGAAAGGAAAGGTTGTCCGTACTTGTCCATTTTTTCACTGTTCTGACGCCAGTGGGTCATATCTTTTCTCCAGCGCAAGTTCTCTTGGCTGCCAAAGGCACTGCCCGACGGGCTCCTCTCTGGGAGGGGACAGGGGCGATAAACAGAGGAAAGGGAGGATCATCTCACACAGACACATCACATAACCAGTTTTTGACGGCTCACTTTCCAACAGCATTACTTTCCACTTGCAGTTTCTGTCTAAACCAGTATATACCAAAGAGCATTTCTCCAGTCTGAACTTCAGACAGTCTGAACTTTCTACATAGTACTTTATAAAGCGGCTGATCTCATGTCCCATTTTTACATCACATGTTAAACTGTTTCAGCTTTCAGTTTGAATAAAGTATTCATCCTTTATGTCATTATTCTCTACTTATGTGTGTTTGTATATGTATTATTATGTAATTACATGTGTTTTCATTTACATATTCTCTGTTTACATATGTTTGTAAGTATATGTTTTCTATTTATATACGCACAGACACACACACGCGCATATACACACACACACACACACACACGGACATATATATACACACACACACACACACACACACACACATATATACACACACACATTTATCCATAAGCCTCATCTCAACTTCTCACCCAGTTGTCCTCTGCTGCGTCGGACCATCTCCTGCCTGGCTCCAATACTGCCCAGAATGGCTTCCTCAAGTTTGGCTTTCATGTCTTTGGACTTCTTAAATGTTAAACTGTTCATTCGCTCAAACACCTTCTTCCCCTGCATGCACAAAAACACAAAGACATATCTAATTAATAGGCCTAAAGGGTTTATAAAGAAACTCTTTAGGCAACATGTATTTATAAACTTAACACTGATTCAATACATCACTTTTTACACTTTTCATGTAAACCATTGTAAGAACAAACAAATAAGAAGAACACAGATGCACACACATGTCAGAGTTTATGCTAGACTTTTTCTTTTTTTTTTTTTTTTGATGGTCAATATGGCCGTTAATATTCCAGAATTCAGACCATACAGAACAACTACCGGACATATGTTTCAGGCTGCTTTCACACTAGAGCTTTTGGTGTGGACCCGGGTCCGCTTCAGCCGTTGGTAGGGTTCGTTTTGTTGGTGTGAACGCTGTTCTCCGAACTCCAGTGTCCACCAAGGGACCGTACCCAAGTCCTCCAGAAAACGGGGGTCCAGGGTATGGTCCACTTGAGCGGTTTGCATTTGGTGTGAAAGCTATTCGATTCAAAACCAGGGAGTAAACGCTATTGATGGCGTGTAATTGGTTTTATTAATTAACAGGCAATTTTCAAAAACGCTTAGAATCTTAAAAATAGTGACTAGAAAACAGTTACGTGGCAATTCACGCTTGCCGGATCTAAAAATTATTCGGAAAATAACTGCAAGTAGCCACACTGTTCATTCACCATGAAGGTATGCGTGTATCCGAGCAGCTCACATCATTCTAAGACAGCGGGATGCATTTATGGCATAGTGAAAAGGCCAAACACAGTTAATTTGGTGCTGACACCATAATAACAAAAAGAAAACAAATATAACTTGGCTTTCCATTTAGCCTCCCTTTTGCGTCGTTGCTTAGCGACATTGGTAAATAAAAGAAATGTAATGTGAAAGGAGACCAGCAGGGGAGGGGGGAGAATCGCACTCGGGTACGAACAAGCAAAACAGACCAAGTGTGAAAGCAGCCTTAAACAGCGATAAAACACAAAACACAAACACTGTGATCCAAAAATGTATTTTAGTAAGGATGTTTCTGCACTATAGCCTTTCAGCCACCGTACCCGAGTCCTCCAGAAAACAGGGGTCTGGGGTACGGTTCACCTGACCTCGAGTGCGGTTTGCATTTGGTGTGAAAGCTACCCGGTCCAAAACCAGGAAGTAAACGCTGTTGATGATGTGCAATTTGTGTCATTTGTTTAACGGTCGCACAGTCGTGGTCGACGGAGCAGATCTCCTGTTTATTTGAAATCTAGACGGATGAAACTCTGAAGTCAAATGTAAAGTAATCACAAAAACGCCAAAACTTAGAAAGTGTTCCAAGCATCTCACATCACTCTCAAACAGCGGGAAGCAAAAGGCATAGTGAAATGCAAACACGGTTATTTTGGCGCTTACACCATATTAACAAAAGATGAATAAGAAAACATTTTGCCTCCCTCTTGCGTCGTTGCCTAGCGACATCGGTAAATAAGAATTGCACGTTCCTTATGTGTGCTGATGTAAACAGACCAGGGTTCACCACCAAAAAATGTAATGTGAAAGCAGAGCAGCAGTAGCAGGGGGAGGGGGGAATAATCACACGTGGGTGAACTTTGCAAACTAAACATACAGGCTACAACAATAAAATGAAACAAATATTATTAGGGATAAGACAATAAATTGAAATTCGGTATGTCGCGATCCAAAAATATCAAAATCCATTTAGTAACTCAGAAAATGATATCGCGATATTTGTTACTTTGATCTGTCACAATTACACATGTTAGACAACAGAGGGCACAATCGTTGTTTTGTATGCAACAGGACCTACAACCGGAACTGTAAACAACCAAAGCTGCCAAGTGTGTTATAACAGAGGTCTTTGGAAGCTCATATTTTTCAGGACAATTTTATCTTTGTGGATAGTGGCGAAAAACTGGTTTCCATCCACTGGACCAGCCTAAATGTAAGACAACTATTATTGATTGTTTACAGGTGCTCCTCAACTTACTATGGGGTTACGCCCTGATAAACCCATTGCAAGTCAAAAATATCGTATGTCGAAACTGCATTTAATACAGTACATCTAACCTACCTAACATCATAGCTTAGCCTAGCCAACCTTAAACACGCTCGGAAACGCTGGCAACACAGTACACTGTAGAGTATTGTTGTTTACCCTCGTGATCACCTGGGTGTCTCGGAGCTGCGGCTCGCTGCTGCCGCCGCTGACCAGCATCACAAGAGTGTCGTACTGCATATCGCTAGCCCGGGAAAGAATCAAAATTCGAAGCTGGCATACGAATTCAAAGTTTCAACTGAATGTGTATTGCTTTCGCACCATGGTAAGTTGGGGACCACCTGTATTTTACACTTTTGATTTTTGTTGTATTCATTCATCCATTTGTTGTATTTACGACATTTTTGTTGTATTTCCAATCTTTATTTCTGTTGTTACTTTGATCTCTTTATGTGTTGTCTAGTAGAAAACATTCAAATGAGAATTTATTTTGTATTTTGCATGGCTTAAAATTAAATTTCAATTCTGAATATTCATACTTTGTCACTGAACTGTTATTAGACTCTATCGAATCGAGGTGACATGGAATCGCGAACCTCATATCGTATATCCAACTGAATCATGAGATAAGTATATCGTCCCATCCCTAAACGTTATTATTCTATTATGCTAAATAATTAAGGGCCTAATTGTTGCGGCCTGGGAGAACCCGACAGATGTCGATGCCACTCCGATACAATCACTCTGCTTTACCATGGTGTATACTAGGGGTTGCACAGAGTACTCAAGCATTCGAGTACTCCAGCAGTTATATCAATTGTCGAGTTTCTACATTAACATTGAGTACTCGTTAATCCCGTGATGCTAAATCTCGCCTGCACTCAGTTTCCAGTTAGATAGAGCCCTTGGTAAACAAGAGGAGGGACAGCGACAGCAGAAAAGGGCTGTTTGCTTTATTGTTGTCATTTACTGTGCAAATTTTCTTTCCCTAATGTCGTTGTGATGAAATAGACGTGCAACAACTCTGAGTTGTGGACGGAGTTCTCAAGGATGGCTCCAACATTGAGTCCGTCATATCACAGACTAGGCTACTACACTAACGCCGCTAAACAAAAAAATAGGGTTAAAACAGATACAAACAAATATGACTAATTTAGTTTTTAAATCGGTTAGGCTAACTAATGATGTCCAGGTTTCAACGAATTTACAAAAAAACAGCCGCTATATCTAAACACAATAAGACCACTCGGGCTACGTCCACACTACGTTGAAAATGCAGATTTTTTGTAAGGAAAAAAACATTTTGTTGACTGAACTTACTATTTTAGGCAACTGTAAAATGTTGGTAACAATAACGTTAAAATATCGTCGGTATCATCCATACTTCACCATTGCGTAAGGTAAGACCAAGGCTGTGTCCGAAATGGCATACTAGTGTACTGCATACTGCATACTGGCCCAGTATACACTGTGTACTGCACACTACTCCCCACGCTAGTATACAGTATGGTACGCAATTTTGAGAACGTTCGTGTAGTGTACTACACGTTCGCTATCGGTTGGGCTATCGGTTCTGTTAAAATCGAACGACATACGACTACCACAAATATCTATCAAAAGTAGCCCTATAAGGAAGCGTATGAAGATTTATTACACCAAAATATGTGACTGATACATTTATATTCGGAACTGCAGCTGCAGTTGAAGTTTAAGCCGTTTCTGTCGCTCTCCGCCATGTTTTTAACATTTTTTGGCAGTTGGAAATCACAGCGTTGCTTCATGGGATGCAGTACCCTACGAAGTGAGCTCTGAATGTACACTGCAAATGTTCGCCAGAGTAGTACATCATCCGGGTAACTGTCGTGTACTGCAAAATTTTTATTTTTCATGTACTGCATACTACTTACTATTTTTACATCAAGATCAGTATGCGAGTAGTATGTAGTATGCCATTTCGGACACAGCCCAAGTGTCATCTCCACATCACTAATTTTATGCTTTGCTCTCTGTGCTGAGGCCAACCCCATCATAATTTCATGTGGCAAGGGGGAACTTTGACTGGGGCCTAAACGGACTGAGCAGACTTTTTTGCCGTTTAGAACTAAGAACTACTTTATTATTTCAGAGGTGTTCATACTGTTTATACAGTTTAAAGCTGTTCAAAGAATAAGTAATTACATAATTATTAAATAAATACAGTGTGAAGCAGAAATAATTAAAAACCTAGTGCACTGTTTGTATTCAAATAAATTAAGTCATTTTGCTTGTAAATCTCTCCTTGTATCCCTTTATTAAGGAAAACATTATTTGATAAATTTAAATTGTGCCCCGAAAGTTCTTTATGTGCTCCTAAATTTTTCAACGAAGGAGAACATGTGCTCCTTGGGAAAACAGTAAGTGTCAAGCCCTGACTGGGAACATCCTTGGTCAGGGGCAGCCCTAGTATAAATGCATGTGCTTTGCTCTTGGATGCAGTGTGTGTATTAATGCATGTGCTTTGCCCTTGGATGCAGTGTGTGTATAAATGCATGTGCTTTGCTCTTGGATGCAGTGTGTGTATTAATGCATGTGCTTTGCTCTTGGATGCAGTGTGTGTATAAATGCATGTGCTTTGCTCTTGGATGCAGTGTGTGTACTAGCCTTGTACTCAAAGCAGGACACACAGAGGTACAGCAGGTCGAGTAGACGGTTCAGCTGGGAGACGGACAGGTCTGTAAACCACTTCTGGAGTATTAGCTCATCAGCATTCTTCAAGACCCATAGCAGACAGATCAGCAGACTGCGACTGGACTCTGCACTGAAAGAGGCGTGCTGCCGACCAGCCTAGAGAGAGAGAGAGAGAGAGAGAGAAGCCAAGTGACAAGGAGGACATTCACTGAGCAAATATGCCAATTTAACACATGAAATTACCCATTAAAGAGGTGTTTAAATGTTAGATTTGTGAACCTGAATTAAAAATCCTGAATTAAAGACTACACAATAGAAACACAACTCATACTGAGTGATCATGACATCTGATGAACTTTACCTGAGGGTTCAGCAGGAAACTGCTTGGCCGAGACATCTGGGGCATGGATGTGCCCGCGATTGCCATAGCAACAGTTTGATTAATCATGCTGTTGCCCTCAACATCCTGCTCCTCTCCTCCCGACCCTGCCGAACGACCCCACTGATTGTGAGACTCTGGAAAGCAGACATCAAAACTCAAATCAAAACAAATAAATGTGTAGGTTTTATATTCATGCCACAACACAAAACACTGTCTCTGTACACATCTATCCGGTCTGAATTTTATTCAAAGACTGTTTTTCTGGTCTCCTAGTCTGTGGTATTGTAACAACATGCTAACACCTATCTGAGAGGCTACAGTGGGCAGAATTATTCATTGATTCTCAGGGGAGGAAGGAGTAAGACACACCTTTGCAAATGAAAATCCCTGCTTCTGTCTGCAGAATAATTGTGATATAGTCTCCCATAGAGAGATAATTAGAGTATAATTCAGTGGGTCTGACTGTTATCACAGAACTAAGATAAATGCATGCAAATGTCTTCCACAAGCCATTACACTCACTCTTACTATGGAGATATCGCAGTCATTCACTCTCACTTGGGATATGCGAGTGTTGTTTGCTGTAGAAGGTATTATGGACCCACCTGTGAAGTCATGTAGCTGGGGAAGAGTTTCCATTACAATGCCAATGACAGGCAGGTAGAGCATAGCAACCCTAGCTTTGACCTCAGGGTCAGCGTATCGTGGGTCGGAGTCGTGGCTGGACAGAAGGTTATGAACCACACTGATAACCTTTTTATGCAGACCGAACATCCTACAGAGACACAGACACACACCTGCATCACAAATCCGCAACTACATCGGTCATACCTCACAAGAACATGAAAATGAATTTTGGATGCCCAAAATCAGAATAAACAATGATGTCAGTTACACTGCTGCAGCACACACTTGTTATAATAATATATATATATATATATATATATATATATATATATATATATATATATATATATACTCATCTCTATAAGCCACTCTAACACTGATACAACATCACAGGACATGTGGCCACGACCCATCAACACAATATGAACTGAGAGAGAGTCTCAGGTCCACACATGACTGTGGGGTAAGATCGCATAGATGCATTATCACAGAGAAGTGATACTAAGGACAACTGCGTTACGCCATCTGACAATGGAGTATAACATGATATGTAACATTAGAATAGACTTCCGCTTTCAAAAGTAGCACACCAAAACATTTCAGTTATGCTTAAGCAAACTGTCTGTCTATGTAAGCTGTAGCTGTTCTGAGATCTATGTATTTGTCCTGTCAGGAAGACTACATTAGTCGAAGCTGTTCTGAGATCTGTGCATTTGAGCTCTGGGGAAAAAATTACAGATTCAAATTACGTTTAACATCTCTAAACATAGCACTATGATAACATTCTGACTCTAAACATAGCACTATGATAACATTCTGACTCTAAACATAGCACAATGCACTCAGTATGGTGCAGATCTACTGGGAACAGTGGATGATGGCAGTGGATTTAGATACGAACCAGTGCGCTGAGCCATCTGTCTCTGGATCCAGAATCACAGCCAGTTCGGTCAAGACCAAGCCAGCCAGGTAATGTTGCTCTCTGAAGGGCAGGGACAGCTCAAACATGTTGGCAATCTTTTGGTCCTGAACATGAGTGGAAAACCCAGAACTCTGACGAAAGAGAAAAAGACAGTTGAACAGTTAGAAATTAGGGCTGCCCCCTGAAATTAGGGCTGCCCCCTGAAATTAGGGCTGCCCCCTGAAAGTCAACGCATCAGTTCATCAGTCAGAGACCCGTCAGTCGACTGAGATTCTTCAAGTCGAGCGGTGTTGTTTTTTGTGGTCAGTCAGTGTGCATTACAATAACAGGATAAGACAGACAGAAACTCACAGAAATGCACAGGGATAACATTTCAGTGAGGAATTATAAATAAGGTGTAATATGCTAACTTGATAAATCAAGTTTGTGTTAAAATGCACAAGGGGTTCTTTTGGTTGATAGAAAACATGGAAAGGGATCAATAAACGCCATCTGTACTAACAGGACAAAAGATAGAAATAGTAATGTTAGAAGTCTTGTTGGACTTCCCAAACACACAATAATTACAAACTTCAGATTGGACTTCGTTCGTAATCAAAGGTACGCACAACAGGTAAGCAACAAAACGCACAGAGCGCTGTGTTTTAAAGAAATGAATTTAGTAATCACAGGAAAAAATACACCCACGAACCCTTAAATCCCCCTTTTGGTGATCCCAAAATTAAACTAACAGTCTGTGTAAAACGAAACAATTCATTAAGTCCATCGCAGAATGTCCTAAAGAGTCTTTAAGTCCAAAATTAAACTAACAGTCTGTGTAAAACGAAACAATTCATTAAGTCCATCGCAGAATGTCCTAAAGAGTCTTTAAGTCCAATAGAAGAAACGACAGCTGTCCCGTGTTCGTCCATCAAAAAGAAAAATACAATCCGCACAAGAAAAAAAAAAAAAAAATCAAAAACTCACAGCCAAAAGGCAATCGCTTTTAATTGTATACCATAAAAATAAAAAAGTACAAAGTTAAATGCAATTCAACAGCATTGAACATGGTTAGTTATTTCATAGTGGGCAATGCCATGAATCTATTTTAAACTGTTTCATTTGTTTATTTATTTACACATTGTTTTTAATGTTTAAAGTGAAATTTAAAAACAAGGCTATAAGAGCTTGATTTAAACAGAAATAGATGTGTGCTGCCTGTCCCATTATTCCAACAAATCCATATGGTATATGTCGGCAATTCAAATAGACGCCAATTCAAATTTTGCATCATATGCAGCTGTCTTTTATTGATTTTTAAATGCTCAGAAATATGTCCCCATGACTCTGTTGCATTTGACTATGTTAACGGGGTCACAATCATCAGTGAAACTCATGCCAATGGATTTTCTGATTGCCAGATGGTCTATAATGAAAGAAAAAGGACTGAATAGTCGAGTCTTTATATTGAACAGCCAAATCCGGTTCCACTGACCAAATTCTGAGTCGGCTACAGCCCTGTTAGAAATATTAAAATGTGCTCGAAACTCTGGGTAAAACCTATATGATTAGTGTGAGCAGTGTGTGGGCCAGTCGTCTGACCTGTGATGTAGCGGAGGAGATGGATGGAGATGGGGAGGCAGGGGGTGTGAGCAGACTGCAGGGCAGATTCAGGGTGACGTAGTGTTCATGACTACACACAATCCGCAGGAAGTCCAAACGCAGAGACAGGAGCATGGGGTTCTGCAGGGCGTAGAGTTTCGAGGACACCTGAGAGAAGGGAGACACACCACTGTTAAAAGCAACTAAGAGAAGACACAAAGTGTTATCATATATAGATATGAAAAGACTCCATCGCCCCCTTAAAGATGAAAGGTGCACCAATGGTGCACCCACAGCAGAAATGGTCACATTGCATATTTATTTTTAAGGGGGCGCAGAGGTCTTTTTTGAGAAGTTTGTTCAAAAATAATGCTTATTTTTCTTAGCAACATGGATTTATGTTTTGAACAATGGAATACTACAACTTTCAAATTCTCCTACTCCCTCATTATTACAACCAAAATGGTAGGGATGGGACAATAAATTGAAATCCGGTATATCGTGATCCAGTAATATTATGACCCATTTCGTAAGTCAGAAAATCATATCGTGATATTTCCTACTTTGTATTGTACCCTACCCTCTAGAAATTAAAGTTTCTTTGGCTACAATTTCCAAACTCTGTCTAGGACTGAAACTCTTATTTAATTAATGTGCATGGACTTTATAAACGAGTATATTCTTCTCCTGGACATACATCGCATAGCGAGTTTTACAGCAAGGCATTACGAATGCACTGCATGCAAACATGTGTCATTGATTGTAAATCACTTTAACAATCAAAGCGATAATGGAATTATGGTATCTTGTTATCTTACGCGTCATTTAAAAACTAAGCATTATTTCAACTAATCGTAACGTTACTACCAGTGTCACAGTAACACGACGTGCGTGTGTCATTGAAAACTGCTGTTTAAAATGACAGAGCATTAAAAACATGAGGGGATTTAGCGTTTCTTGTTATGCAAAGAAACAGTTTCTGTTCATAATGTAGAGACACATATTTAATATATGATTCATGATGTCAAGTTAGCCATTTCATAGGTTTGATTAACTTTGCTCTAAATAAGTGTGTCATTATCATAACATGGTTTAGGCCCACTCATTCAGCCTCACTCACAGCTAAATGTGAGTCTCCTTAAGGCCAGTCTGAGTAATCACCTTTACTGATATTCTGGACTTGTACCAACTCTGTTTGTATTTGGCGTTTCAATCTAGTGTCCACTCTGTTCCCATTTCCAATAAGTTTTAATGGTATTTGGATCTTGTATTATCTCTGTACCATTTTCCAGGAAGTTCTAATGGTTCTTGGATTTACTGTCAGCTCTACCTGTTACCAGTGAGTTTTAATGGCATTTGTATCTATTTCCAGTAAAATTTAATGGCATTACTACCTGTTTCCAGTAGGTTTTGATGAGAGTGAAGACGAAGCCTCGATCCATGACCGAGAGCAGGTCGTTGAGGAAGAACGCCAAACTGGTGTTGAGTCTCTCAACCAATTCCAGATCCTGACAGGGTGAAAAGGATAAGCAGATAGAGACAGAGAGGTTTTTGATTACAGCCGTAATACTCTCATTTACACCAAACTGACCACTCAACACGATTACAGCAGTAATACTCTCTCATTTACATCAAATTGACCAATCATCACGATTACAGCAGTAATACTCTCTCATTTACATCAAACTGACCAATCAGCACGATTACAGCAGTAATACTCTCTCATTTACATCAAACTGACCAATCAGCACGACTACAGCAGTAATACTCTCTCATTTACATCTGCCTCGCATGCCACGACAGCCTGATAGATTATAAACGCGCTCTCTACACAGCCAAATCCGCGTATTACTCAAAAGTCATTAATCTTAACAAAAATAACCCCAGGCTCCTTTCTGATACAGTACCTAAACTTACCCAGAATCAGTCCCCTCAATCTAGCCCTTTTACTGCAAACGATTTTGTTGAATTTTTCTCGCAAAAAATAGACTCAAGTCATGGTGATATTCAAAATCGTTTGCAGTTCAAAATAGTTTATCACATCAGACTCCCTGCACACTCTTCATCAATGCGCCTGAGATTAGTCAGGATGTACACCCTCTAACTCAATTTAACCCTCTCTCTCTAGATGCCCTTTACCTAACAAAACAAACCTTAAGCCCTGAAGCCTTAAATAATTATAGGCCGATCTTGAAAAAATTATAGCTGCTCAGCTCAGCTGATAGCCCATGTGTCCTGTTTGAAACATGTCATGCTTCAGGTGTTTTCACTCTACTGAAACCAGACTTACTAGAGTAACTTCCATTGTTATGCTGACGATACTCAGATTTTCTTACCTATCTAGCACAATGACCGCTCTGAATAGGCTAACCTAGAGGCCCATCTTTGTGCTATTAAAGGTTGAATGTCTTCAAATGTCCTGATGCTTAACGCAGGCAAGACTGAAATGTTGGTCAGTGATCCCCCTACATAAGCATCTTTTTAGTGATCTTACCCTAAATTTTGACAACTGTATCATCTCTTAAAACTCTACAGCTAAAAACCTTGGTGTGATTTTTGACTCTAGTCTCTCGCTAGTCACTCATATCAAAAACACAACCAAAACTGCCTTTTATCACCTCCGTAATATCACTAAAATTAGGCCCTTCCTAAGTATGGCTGATGCAGAAACCATTGTTCACGCATTCGTCACGTCTCGCCTCGATTACTGCAATGTTCTTTACTCTGGCCTGCCTGCCTCTAGGACCAATAGTCTTCAGCTGGTCCAGATTGCTGCTGCTAGAATCCTGACCAGAGCAAGGAAGTTTGACCACATTACACCTGTCCTGGCTTCCCTTCACTGGCTCCCAATTCATGCAAGGGCAGATTTTAAGGTCCGCTTATTGACATATAAAATTTTACATGGGCTTGCGCCGGACTACCCATCTGACTTAATTACACCCTATAACCCACCTCGCACCCTGCGCTCTCAAGATTCTGGATTATTAGTCATTCCAAGAGTTAAAAAGAAGTCCGCTGGCCTTTTCCTATCGCTCTCCCTTTCTCTAGAATGGTTTACCCACAGAAGTTAGGGAGGCAAACTCTCTCCATACCTTTAAAACCAGACTAAAGACTTATCTATTTTCTCAAACCTATGGATAACATAATTTTGATGTGACTTTGCAATGGACATGTAAAGCCCTGTGAGACCATAAATAGTGATTCCGGGCTCTAAATAAACTCATATTATTATTATTATTATTGTTGTTGTTGTTGTTGTTGTAACAGTTCTACTCTCTCATTTACATCAAACTGACCAATCAACATCAGTACTGCACTCTCATCAAACTGACCAAGCAACATGAATACAGAAGTACTACACTCTCATTTACATCAAACTGATCAATCAGCAGCAGAGCAGATTTCCAAAAACATATCAATAAAATATGGGGTATTTTAGTCAAACTGGGAGAGAGATGTCTATGGGCTAGTCAAACTGGGAGAGAGATGTCTATGGGCTAAGGGTATGAGTCTCACCTTCTGGAAGCGGGACACAATGTCACCTGCTATGGTGCTGACCAGAGCGCTGATATCATCCATGAAACGCTCTGGAAAACGGTTTTTCCTGGGAGAGTCCAGTCGGTCGGTAAAGTAAAGATGGTGAACTATACTTTTAACCTGACAGGGGACAGAGTAAGCAAAATGTTGACTTGAAGTCTTTTATTTCTCACTCATAAGTTTTGTGACTTGTGTGAGTTGCCCATGCCTATGTCTGTGGTTCTTCCTAAAAGACCTCCGAAACAAACGACGCTTTAACTCGAAGCTCTAGTAACTGTACTCCTACAAAGACAATTACGTCAACTGGAACTCTCACTGCACATGTTATGAGGGATGGGTATTGAATATTTTCTGAGTATTATGGAAGTTCCTCTCACCATGAGTTCAAAGAAGAACCAGGCCTGCTGCAGAGCACCTTCCCTCACACTCCCACTGCTTACCACCCACTGCAGGGCCAGCTCCTCATGGAACAGCTGAGGAACACAAGAACACAACCAGACACTCACTCAGTAACACACACAACTGTTCTTTAAACAACACAAAACACAACTTAAAAACTCCGGGAGTCAACACAGAGTATCATGTCTGGGTTCTACCACAGGAAAAGACATATTTTTAGAAGATGGAGTCCTCAGATATTTGGACAGTCCTTTAGCCAGCTGTAAGTGTGGAGCTCTGCATGAAAGTGGAGAATTCATTAAAAAACTGATAACATAAATACTGAAAACATGACACCATTCCCATACACACAGCTTCTCTCACACACAGGCAAAGAGGAACAAGCTGCCCTCACAAACAAACAAACAAACAAACAAACAAACACACACACACACACACACACACACACACAGACGCGCACACACACACACACACACACACACACACATGTTAAATCATTCCTTCATTACACAATTAGTGCATACACAGAGAGAGGCAAGACAGGCATCCAGCAACATAAAAAACACCAAAGCAAATCATCCAGAGTACACACATCCACAGACAGAAAGGCATGGGTGTGGCAAGGGGGGCTTGGCTCCTCCCCTCCAAGGCATGTCTCTACCTTTTTGGTTGGTAACCGTCCTGTTAAAGTTTGCAAGAAACTGGTGCTCTCAGTGTGCGATGACATGCGACTGCCACCTCGCTCCATGGCCTATGGATGGAGATGGATGGAAGGATGACAATACAGAAATACATTAGTGAGGAGGACGGAGAGTGTGTGGTGCCATCCTCAGGCCGGACACACACACACACACACACACACACACACACACACACACACACATAAAAAAAGGAAGATGTGGACAAAACACACCATGTATTCCTGTTAAATACTCACTCAGATATACCTGCACAGTCCCAATTCATACACAAACCTACAGAGTCTAAAATACACACACACACCTAAACAGTCTGAATAAACCAACAAATAACAGTCTAAATCCAACACACACACACACACACACACACACACACACACACACCAGCAGTGTTTAAAACACACATACACACACACATACAGTCTCAGAAAGTCCACCTTTACAGTGCCAATTAATAAACATGCATAGAGATGAGAGTCTCAAATATATCTCCACAAAGCCTGAGTAAACCTGTCTACACAGCCTGAGTAAACCTGTCTACACCGCCTGAGTAAATACACACACCGCCACAGTCTAAACATACACCCAGTATGGTGGAGGTGAGTGGATCCAGCCATATAAAGCTGTCATTTTTATTACAACTTCTCATCTTTGGAGATCTCTGCTAACAGGTAACTTCACATGTTCATTCGTATATCATGGCCTCTCTCAGAATCAGTGCAATTAGTGGTTGAACTGAAACCAGGAAAGCCGCTACATTAAACAAACTTAGACAAAAATTAAAAAGCATCATTACTCTCAAACAATAACTTCACATTGATGGAGCACGGGTGAATTAGACACTGGCGATCATATGGCATTAGGGGTGTGCGATACTGACAAAAAATGATATCTCGATATTTTCTGGGACTTTCTCGATAACAATAAGTAGACAATATTTTGCATCCTTCAAAAAAGCGATTGTAAAAGTCGTATCTTGTACTGGCTCATTCTTGTCAGTAGGATATTAACTGTTGCTTAATAATGTTATTAATGGAAACAACATATTCAGGGACAACAGATCTTATTTACTGTCGAGCTGTCTTTAACGGCAACCGATTTCAAACATAGTTTGCAGATTGCCGTCTTTTGAGCAACAACATCAGTCTTTTCAAAGCCAAACCACCTCCATGTGAGTGAGGATGATCCAGCCAAACCACCTCCATGCAGTGAGGATGATCCAGCAATTAAATCTAACGGCGTAGATTGCAAGGCTGGTGGTGTCTCTATTTTGTCTCCTGACGCTGTTTGTTCACTCATCTTTAACTTCAGTCATGCAGTTTTAGGCAGCTACGCTAGCTTAACCCCTATACCAGCACACTGCATGCAATGTCACGTGCAGTAGTCTATATCCTACTAGGCTACATGACGCGGTGAATGCATGCACTCCCTATGCACACGCGCAGTAGTCTATATCCTACTAGGCTACATGACGCGGTGAATGCGCGGACTCCCTATGCACACGCGCAGTAGTCTATATCCTACTAGGCTATATGACGCGGTGAATGCGCGGACTCCCTATGCACACGCGCAGTAGTCTATATCCTACTAGGCTACATGACGCGGTGAATGCATGCACTCCCTATGCACACGCGCAGTAGTCTATATCCTACTAGGCTACATGACGCGGTGAATGCATGCACTCCCTATGCACACGCGCAGTAGTCTATATCCTACTAGGCTACATGACGCGGTGAATGCGCGGACTCCCTATGCACACGCGCAGTAGTCTATATCCTACTAGGCTACATGACGCGGTGAATGCGCGGACTCCCTATGCACACGCGCAGTAGTCTATATCCTACTAGGCTACATGACGCGGTGAATGCATGCACTCCCTATGCACACGCGCAGTAGTCTATATCCTACTAGGCTACATGACGCGGTGAATGCATGCACTCCCTATGCACACGCGCAGTAGTCTATATCCTACTAGGCTACATGACGCGGTGAATGCGCGGACTCTCGAGACATGTTTTTGACGTGTTTTTGCAAAGTGAGTGACATACTCAATGATGAAAGCTTGCACACTGTTAAAACAACAATTAAGATATTATCGTAGACGATATATATCGCACACCCCCATATGGCATACGTGGCCAAAACACACACACACAAACACACAGCATTCCATGGCATGGCCAGCACTGGGTAAGGTTAGTGTTGTGGTGTGTGGCCATACCATGTTTTTTTTCACAGTGAAAAGGAGAAAAGAGAAGGGGTCTTAGTGACAGAGGAAATGGCATTGGGAAGAATGGGGATGAATGGGAAGTTAGATGGGAAAGTCTGTAAACCGCTCCCCTCTTAAATTCACAGCTCATCAGCAGATCCGAGAGCAGCTGCCTCATATAGGCCCCTGATAAATCAAAACCAATGCAACACAATCTGTGATTTAATGCGGCTATATGGGCTATGGTTTAATGCAGTGTGCATACATAAATAAACACGCTGTCCGGTCTAAAACGAGTGTAAAACAATACTGAGTATCACCAAATGCACAGATATGTTCAAAGGTTTAGCGACGATCACAGCCGTCTTTGACCCAACTCAATGACCTTTTCTACTCTGTCTTCAAAGACCTGAAAAGCAACAACTCTCACAATGCATTCTGGACATTTTTGATGGCGCGAATCTACAGTTTTATAGAGCCGTGGGCCCCTGACCCCTAGCTGTTCTCACAAACTTCACTCGAGCTGGGGCTGCATTGGGTCAGCACTCAGGATAAAACATCTGGTTTCTGAAGGAACTCCAGGCTGTGTTCGAGCTGAAACAGACCAAAGAAGTCTGCCTTTAAATATATCTTAAAAGCCAAAAAAAAAGCCGAATCAGTCAAAGACATGACAGCCACGTCTTCACAGCAGTGCAGGTTTAGGCATCCAAGAGGGGAGCGACTGACATACGTTGCTGAGGATTAAGGGGTGTTGAGATCCACTGGAGCTGAGTGGAGGATGGCAGACACGGAAGGTGGAGGGTGAGGTTTTCATGGGTGGGTGAGGTTTGGGACTGTGGGTGTTGTTTGTTTGGGGAGAGGGCATTTAGGGAGCTGTTGAACCACCTGCACCGTGTCAGAGGCAGAGACTGGGCTGGAGTCCCAGGGGACACTCTTACTCCCCACACTGTGCACCCAGGAGTTGGAACGATCTAGGCCCTGTATGAGGGGCAGCAAGGTGTCACAAGGTCGCAGGCAGGAACGAGCAAGCAAAGGGAACAGTGAATAAGGAGAAAGGTCACAGGTCAGCACGACAGGTAGGCAAAGGCCGAACAGAAGTCAGTTGTTTAAAATTCTTTCACTGCAAACACATATATTGGCATGTAGAGAGCAGATCATAAGAATAGGTAATACATGGCTTAGTCTCTCGTGTCGGTGAATTTATGATTTAAACCAAGTTCTAAAAAAAAAACAAGAAAAAACAAACAAAATCACTCCTTTAAAGGGAGACCCTTTCAAAAGCCAACATAATCAGGTCATAGCCATCACTAACAGTCATATCTGTCCAAATAAGAGCCAGTAACCTGAGAGAAAAGTCTTGGTCACCAAAAGTCTTGGCGGCTGTGGCTGTCCGATGGCTAAAATATAAATGATACATATATATTGAAGCAGTGTACGTGGAGGACCATAATAAAGCTTCTTCTGTAGTATTCCTTTAAAGTAACGTTAACAAATGAATACTATGTGAACTGCCCCTTTCAACATTGAGTACACCATCTACTCCAAGACAAAGACAGAGACCATTCAAAATGACATTTCAATACTGTTTCAGACTTGTCTTTCAATAATCTGATGGTGAAAGCCGAATGAGAGAATGTGTGTAAATATGGGATGTGCAGAACAGGCGATGTGGTCTGTTTCAGTGTTTTTGGCAGGCTGTTGTCAGAGGGGTTCTATAGATAAGATGTTCCAGATAGTGTTTGTCCTGATGAGGACCTATAGGGTTGAAAGGTAACTGCATTGAGAAACGCTGACGAGTCTAGTCAGCAAATTCTGTGACTATGGCAAACTGCAGGTGTGATTCATGTGAGTGGAGGCCTTAGCAGGATGAGTACTAATCAATGTGTGAGCAAAAATGCTTATTGAGGAGGTTTGCCAGTGAAAGTAAAATGCTTATTGAAGATGGTTTGCGCCATCATTTACACTGATGACTCAAGTGCAAGATAAAACTGTAATTTATGGAAATTTCTACTACTAATCTATGGAAAAACCTACTCGAACGACCTTTTGTGTGTGTGTGTGCGCGTGTGCGCGTGTGTGTGCGCGCGTGCGTGTGCGTGTGTGTGTGTGCGCGTGTGTGTGTCTGTGTGTGTGTGTGCACGTGCGAGATGGAAACAGTGTTAAGGGTGCTGTCTGTCAGTGAGAGGAGTAAAATGTGTACCAGTCTCCCTGACCCACCATCACCAATGCACCCAAACCCAGGAGCTTACCTTACTGCCGATGATGGAGCGAACTTCATCATCAGGGGAGGTGGGTGTGCCTGAGATATCTGGGTTACTGTTGCTAAGGCTACGTGAGCGGTTCAGATTGAGGCTGGCAGGTCGAACAGCTGAGCGGGCCATGGTGGCATAGTGAACAGACCCACCTAAGCCCCCCGGACCTGTGACAAATCCCGATATTCCACAAATCAGCGAAACTAACCATGGCAACTACTAGACACAAAGTGACCATGGCTACTACCTAACCAGCCAATGTTGACAGATCCCAAACAGATTATCTAAGGAGATTAACAAATAGAAACAGGGTAATCTAAGGTTTCAGATTACAAAATCTACAGTCTCAGATTAAAAACATATCTGAATGTTGCCTATCCTAGAATGTGACATCTAACTTGACATCAGATGAAAATGTTTTAGAAAAATATCAAGCAGGGTTCTATGTATAACAGAGAGAGAAGGGGTATTCCGTACCAGGTGAGGGGGAGTTTGGGTCCGTGTTAGGAAGACGGAAGACATAGTGGATGTACGAGGAAAGCAGACTGTTGCGTCCATGAACATCCTGAGTGCTGTCCAGACACTTGTGCAGGCGATTCACTATAGACGCCATCACTTCGAACGAGGCCTGGCCTAAATTCACTAACACCATCACATTAACAGAACACAGACTTCAGAATAAATGGTTTTCCTCCAACAGCTTGAATTAGAGCAAAATTTAAACTTATTCAAATACATTTCAGAGCACAGTAATAATGTATATCTAATGTATACCTTAACAGACCATTTAATGTTGCTCTGCAAACATATACTCAGATAGCAGATAGTCTACTTTCTGTCTGATATATTAATCTCTCTGTTAGCACCACAATTCAACACCCAGCTACTGAGGAAACTTTGTGCATGGTAAAGACAGACAGCCCAGTGCAGCTGATAGAGTAACACTGTGGGTCTCGACTGGAGGAAGACAGACAGCCCAGTGCAGCTGATAGAGTAACACTGTGGGTCTCGACTGGAGGAAGACAGACAGCCCAGTGCAGCTGAAAGAGTAACACTGTGTATGGTAAAGACAGACAGTAATACTGTGGGTCTCGACTGGAGGAAGACAGACAGTACCGATTTGTCCTGCGATGACAGGCGGCCGAACCACCAGCAGCACCAGTTTGTCCAGTAGAAGGTGGAGGAAGCGCACCACTGGTTCTAACTGGGAGGACGTCAGTGCAGCAATGCTGGATTTGAGTTCTGCTTCCAGATTGTTCTCCATTATCCGCATGTCACCAATTCGCACTGGGAACATATGTTCGTCCAAGGCATGAACCAGTGCAAAAAACTTATCCAAGTACTGGTCCTGAGAGAGACAGAGATCTGTTAGCATTCGTCTCACTCACTCAGTACTATAACATAAATGGCGTAAATGAACCCTGAACTGAGAGAGAGAGAGAGACACGGGAGAGAGAGAGAGAGAGAGAGAGAGAGAGAGAGAGAGAGGGAGAGAGAGCGAGAGAGAGAGAGAGAGACAGAGAGAGAGAGAGAGAGAGAGAGAGAGAGAGAGAGAGAGAGAGAGCTGCCCATTATCCTACAGAACACAGAGTATGATCCAGAACCTGTGTGTGAATGGTGGACACAGCAACAACTTCCACACTGAACACTCCTCGATGGTTATCAACCCATCTCATACCAGGCAGGGGAACCTGCCGAAGGACAAACCAAAACAGATGTCAGACAATTTAAAAATTCACTTCATTAATTCCAAAAATGAATTACATTAATTATAATTAAACACACTTATGCATTTGGTCAAATTCAAGAGGTTTCAAATGAATAAACACTATATTAGGCTGTTTTTGACTGTCTTCATTCACACAGTAAAACTGAGCCACCAGCCCTGCTGCAGAACAGCTGCCTACAGTTATCCTACCATCATCAGCTACATGATCTACTCTTGGATGGAACTTTAATGCTACACACGGCTGGAAGAGATCAAATGTTTACTGGTGTTGCACTGCACACTACAGTGCTATCCTCTGAGATGGTGTGACTCAGTGTCTCTGTTGTGAGAGTAGTAAGGCTGACACATAGACAACCTGGGCAACATTTCTCAACACAACAGCATGACGCTTGTTACTTTCATTGAATTGACTGTTGCGTTAAATTTGACTCCCTTGCTGAACTGTGAGAGTATGTGAGGGAGAGACAGGCGGTCTTACATCCGGGGAGAGGACAGAGTAAGACTGCGGGGGTTTCTCCAGAGACACAGGCAGGCAGAAATGCCCTGTTCTCAGACGCCCACTCTGAAGCATGGGGATCCACTGAGAGAAGAGCACAAGAGACGAAAGGATTAGAAACATCCAAATAATCACAAAGCCTTGAAACCAAAAACACCATACATACCAGGGGTGTGACAGCACGCCAAAGTCACGATTCGGTACGTACCTCGGTTTTGAAGTCACAGTTCGGTACGGTTTCAGTACAGTTAAAAAAGATATGAAAAACATGAAATTTCCTTTCATTTAATATGAATTTACTTGCAAACTTATAAACTTGCACAAGCTTGTAAACAATGGCAAACTGGCCATAATTTCCAGTTTGCTCTCCACTCTGTTTCAGTTTCACAATGCTGGCACCCTGCCCTCATCTTATCCATTTGCCTTTGTCCATTGCTACTGTAGTTCACTGGAAAACCGAAATCTTCCCAAACAGAGGACCTTAAGGATACGGGAGGGTCCTGAGGCTCTGGCTTTACGGTCGCCATACTGAGTTACAGCTCCATCATGGAATCGCAGTGGAAACAGAGTTTTTAATTTTAGTTCTGCATACAGAAATGTAGAAGAAAGGGCACACTGTATCGTGTCAAGTATCATTTTATCCGCTGACGTTTCGCTTGACTGACCATCAGAGCATAAAAAAGTTATGCACGTAACATGCGTAGTTAAAGCTAGGCTATATTCACTCAGATCACAATGCGCACCGCACCGAATATCCTGTACCAAATATGTGTACTGGTACACCCCTAACAAAAATATACAGCCTGACTTTAAATAGAATAATAATTTCATGACGTACATGTGTGATAGTGTTAATTGTGAAATGAAAAATGAGTTTTGTCACATTAGTGACATAATGAGAGCTCAACAGGCTGCACCTGCAGCGGTTTGAAAACGAGTTGGGGAGGTGGAGGGGACGTTTGTGTCGCG
>NC_044508.1:21769297-21789297 GCF_902362185.1 Chanos chanos | reverse complement strand
TGTCCTCTTCAGTGCATGGGGCCATATCAGAGAGTCCTTGTCCTCTTCAGTGCTGGCAAGGAAACAAAGCTTCACTGGCCAAACTCACAAAGGCATATTTGAATATACCTGCTTCCTCAACTCCTTCAAAACACCTCGTCTCATCCACAGGAAACACAGTCGCTAAGAAAAGAGCTAGTTTGAGAAAAGACATGAAATGTAAACGCGTTGCCATTTCTTCACAGCAGTACAATAGTCCTCAAAGAGCAGAGCACTGGAGCAGAACTTAAAAGAACACACATCCTCCAGCGAATAACGCCTCTGTTTATTTAGATGCTGGAGGTTGTTTTCCTTCACAAGACTTTCACATGCTGTACATTCTACTCTTCATTTTACTCTTGATTGCTGAAGCATTTTAAAAATGAAACGCCTGTCTTTGTGAGCTCCACGAAAAGAATATTCAAGACAATATTTGCTAGAGCAGTCTTCTGAATTTTCTTTGGTACAACAAAAAATCCACTGAGGTGGTACAACTGCTTTCAGAACAAATCAGAGTCAAAAGCACCCTGACAGGGAGAAGAACTGACTTCGTTTTACGCTCTTATGTAAAACATTTGTAGCAAATGAATAGTTCAATTAGAAGTACAGTGACACTTTTAAACCACAATACACTGACATGCTTTTCCTTTGTCCCTCACTGTCATGGACAGCACAGTACCTTTAGAACAGCCACTATGGAGAGACTGACATTTTTCCTCAGGACAGTGGAGGGCTGATGAAGTCACAAAGTCTACGCTCTGATTGGTGCAAGCTTAACCTGCCCCTTTCCATTACCACGCTCTCGCTGGCCCATGGCAGACCTGAGCCGGCCTACATTTTGTGACTGAGTGTGTTACCATCCAGAGGACAGGTGCATACAGATTAAATGACTTGAAAACTCTGAAAATACCACCACATAATCCATGCACACATCAGGGGGTCATCAGTAGCTGTGGCTATGATTACTCACAGGAGGCCGAGAGAGAGAGAACACATGCAAAAAGTGAATAGCTAAAAAGGTAAACAAAGCAAAATACAGGTTCACAGGTTGAAGACCCTTTGAAACAGAGATCAGAAGAGATACTTCTTGGCAAGCTGTATCTGCGAGCACCCCTGTGTGTGTGGCGACTGGCTGCTGCGGAACAGGACAGCAGACTCACTGTAGCTGAGAAAAGGCATAGCGGTAAAACCGTTAAAACCACAGTGACGTGAGACACGGATGTCTCCCCCCGGACTGCTCCCACTGATCGAGGTCCAGCTCCACAGAGAGGGGCAGAGGACTCTCACGAACTCTGCTTTTTCACAAACTCAGTCTCTCCCCCTTTCAAAATATTTCTCCCCCTTTTTCTCTCTCTCTCTCTCACGCTCTCTGAGCCTGCATTCTAGCTGACAGAAAATGGAAAAGATATTTTCATGGGAATGACAGTTTAACTCTAGAGGAAGCCCTTTGGAACAGCTGCTGCTACATACATTGTAACAGTCCTGAAATCTTCTACTGGCCCATTCTGCCGATATTTCAACCAGTCCCCTGCCCCCAGGCCCCTGATCCATCTGTGATTGGTCTGGATGCCTCATCAGACAGGTTAATTATTTTCCATGTGTTGACAAGTGAAGGTTATCAAAGGGCACTGTAAAGGAGCATTTCCAAAGCCCTGCTAGCCAGAGCTCAGCCATGCACATCTCTGCCCTGTGTGACCCGTAGACACACAGCCATGTACACCTCTGCCCTGTGTGACCCGTAGACACACAGCCATGCACATCTCTGCCCTGTGTGACCCGTAGACACACAGCCATGCACATCTCTGCCCTGTGTGACCCGTAGACACACAGCCATGCACATCTCTGCCCTGTGTGACCCGTAGACACACAGCCATGTACACCTCTGCCCTGTGTGACCCGTGGACACACAGCCATGTACACCTCTGCCCTGTGTGACCCGTAGACACACAGCCATGTACACCTCTGCCCTGTGTGACCCGTAGACACACAGCCATGTACACCTCTGCCCTGTGTGACCCGTAGACACACAGCCATGTACACCTCTGCCCTGTGTGACCCGTAGACACACAGCCATGTACACCTCTGCCCTGTGTGACCCGTAGACACACAGCCATGTACACCTCTGCCCTGTGTGACCCGTAGACACACAGCCATGTACACCTCTGCCCTGTGTGACCCGTAGACACACAGCCATGTACACCTCTGCCCTGTGTGACCCGTGGACACACAGCCATGCACATCTCTGCCCTGTGTGACCCGTGGACACACAGCCATGTACACCTCTGCCCTGTGTGACCCGTGGACACACAGCCATGTACACCTCTGCCCTGTGTGACCCGTAGACACACAGCCATGTACACCTCTGCCCTGTGTGACCCGTGGACACACAGCCATGTACACCTCTGCCCTGTGTGACCCGTGGACACACAAAGGGATGGTGGAAGTGTTTACTGTATCTACAGATATGAACTCTGTCTTTTTCTCTATGCACATGCCAGAAAAGCATGATGATGGGCTTGAAAAGAGAGTAATCCTGTCATTTACTGAGCCTGATGACAAGAGCTCAGAACATCCATGTAACCATGTCTCCACCATTACATTTTATGCATTACATTAGGACGTTTTCCCCGACACCCACAGCATTAGAAGAGCACATTACTTAGCAGTTTGTGAAAGTAGCAAAATGTGAAATGTGTTGAATTGAACCATTTTAAAGTGGGTCGATTTCGTATATAGTTGCTCTAGCCCCTGCCTAAGCAAGTGTGTTAAAGAAACTGTAAAGTTCTGTTGGTCTCGTCAGCACTGGTTGCCACAAATAAGCCATGTATCCAATAATAGTCACGGAATATATGTCCTAGAGTAATTAAAATAGAGAAGCGATGTGACAGTCATGGAGAGATGGACATTTCTGTTTCATGTGGATGAAAGTTTATGTGCAGACTAACATTTCTGATGGATTTGTTCATCTGCTTAGAGTGATGCAGAGCTGACTCCGCAGATCAGTAAATCAAATCCACATGCATCAGTTACACACTTTTATTATTCATTCTCACCCTACCAGCCACAAACACATTACAAACCTGCTGCCATGGCCATGAAGGAGTTGATCAGTCCAAGGATTCATCAGTTTTCTCAACCCATTGTTCATTTTCACTTATCAGCTGAGAGGCAGAAATAAAGAGGGGATGGGGCTGTAAGGATGTGTGTGTGTGTGTGTGCGCGCGTGTGTGCGCGCGTGTGTGTGCGTGTGTGCGTGCATGTGTGTGCGTGTGCGTGTGTGTGTATGTGGGGGGGGGGGGGGGGGGGGGGGGGGGGCACTATTTGCATACTGCCGCAATGTATTTGCTCAAGAGAAGCCTCCCTGGGGATGTTGGACAGGGGTGTGGATCAGCTCTCTGCCATAACCAGCTTAATGATTTACACCCCGCCCCTCCCACCCTCCCGCGCGGGTAGAGCTATTTATTGCACACTGTGCGGCTGCTTGGACATCGCTCTCACACTGGGAGAAGGAGAATAGGAGAAAAGGAAGGAAGAATACATCTCAACTACAGAAGTGAAGACAAAGTTGACAGTACAGACGATAGAGCAAACAAATATAGAAAAAGGAAAATAAAAGGGACGAAAAGCAATCCACAAAGTTAGATGAGACAACAGATACACTACTCATCAATATGAAGCTATTTTGCCTGCTGATACTAGTGAGTCTCACCGTTACGAAGGCTATGCCTTCTGCAAAGGGCTCTGCCACTCAGGCACCTTTCCTGACCACGCTGTCTCCGACAGAGGGCAAGTCACGCTTCGCCATGCTGGACGACGTGCGTCTACTGGCTAACGGTCTTCTCCAGTTGGGCCAGAGTTTGCGAGAATTTGTACACAAGACCAAGGCGCAAATCAACGACATCTTACAGAAGCTGAATATCTTTGACCGTTCCTTCTACCAGCTCTCAGTGGTCACCAATGAGATTAAGGAGGAAGAAGAGGAGTTGAAAAGGACAACAACATTCCTCAAAGCCAACAATGAGGAGATCAGGAACCTGTCCCTGGAGATCAACTCCAAGATCAACAGCATTCTTCAGGAGCGGACGCAGCTCCAGAGTAAAGTTGGAGGTCTGGAGGAGAGGCTCCGGGGCTTGTCTGAGAGCATGGTCCCCGTGGAGCAGCTCCAGGAAATATCTTCACTCAAGGTGAGAACGGCCATTAAGATTAAATGCAGGCTACAGTTTACAGTGCACCTAAGCCTGAAGTACAGATTTAAAACCAAATCTCTGAGGTGTATTTATGAAAGCGGAGCCTATTACAAGATAACTGTAATAATGGTGGCAGCCTAGATTGGGGAAAACCTTTACTCAATAAGGGCACAGCTGAGTGTCAGCATGACACTAACCAGTGAAGGATGTTAACTGAACTACTTAAACTAGGACTGCATAGTGGTGACCCTTTCAGAGAGGTGGTTCCTCAACAAACCAATCAAACCCAGACCGTGAAGTGTGTAGAAACCACACTGACAGCAGTGTTCGTTGCAGGAGGTGATTGAGTCTCAGGAGAGGACGATCACAGACCTACTGAAATCTGTCAGAGAACAGCACGAACAACTCAACTATCAGAAGATTAAGATAAAGAGTCTCGAAGAAAAGGTATTGTATTATAAAATTCTATCAGTTAGGGGGAAAAACATAGGATTATGTTTACTGTATATTGGAAAAATGAGTGTCTATAAAGTAATAACAGCTGTATAATGATAAGGGTGTCTAAATAAGTCCTCTGTATGCCCTTCACAGCTCATTTATGAGACCTTCCAAGACACTTTGGAGAAGCCCACAGATTCAAACGCTGACACAACACACATTTTGGGATACCTCACAAGCAATGAAACCGACATCAGCATGGACACAAATGGTAAAGGGTGTGTGTATGTGTCTGTGTGTGCGTGTATGTACATGTGAGAGTGTGTATGTACATGTGAGAGCGTGTATGTGTATAGGGGGAGATTATAGAGAGACCTATAATGTTAATTTAATGTGCCGTGTATGTTTATAGGGGGAGACTATAGAGAGACCTATAATGTTAATTTAATGTGGCGTGTATGTTTATAGGGGGGAACAGAGAGAGACCTATAATGTTAATTTAATGTGGCGTGTATGTTTATAGGGGGGAACAGAGAGAGACCTATAATGTTAATTTAATGTGGCGTGTATGTTTATAGGGGGAGACAATAGAGAGACCTATAATGTTAATTTAATGTGCCGTGTATGTTTATGGGGGGAGACTATAGAGAGACCTATAATGTTAATTTAATGTGCCGTGTATGTTTATAGGGGGAGACTATAGAGAGACCTATAATGTTAATTTAATGTGGCGTGTATGTTTATAGGGGGGAACAGAGAGAGACCTATAATGTTAATTTAATGTGGCGTGTATGCGTATGGGAGGAGACTATAGAGAGACCTATAATGTTAATTTAATGTGGCGTGTATGTTTATAGGGGGAATAGAGAGAGACCTATAATGTTAATTTAATGTGGCGTGTATGCGTATGGGAGGAGACTATAGAGAGACCTATAATGTTAATTTAATGTGGCGTGTATGTTTATAGGGGGAATAGAGAGAGACCTATAATGTTAATTTAATGTGGCGTGTATGCGTATGGGAGGAGACTATAGAGAGACCTATAATGTTAATTTAATGTGGCGTGTATGTTTATAGGGGGGAACAGAGAGAGACCTATAATGTTAATTTAATGTGGCGTGTATGCGTATGGGAGGAGACTATAGAGAGACCTATAATGTTAATTTAATGTGGCGTGTATGCGTATGGGAGGAGACTATAGAGAGACCTATAATGTTAATTTAATGTGCCGTGTATGTTTATAGGGGGGAACAGAGAGAGACCTATAATGTTAATTTAATGTGCCGTGTATGTTTATAGGGGGAGACAATAGAGAGACCTATAATGTTAATTTAATGTGCCGTGTATGTTTATGGGGGGAGACTATAGAGAGACCTATAATGTTAATTTAATGTGCCGTGTATGTTTATAGGGGGAGACTATAGAGAGACCTATAATGTTAATTTAATGTGGCGTGTATGTTTATAGGGGGGAACAGAGAGAGACCTATAATGTTAATTTAATGTGGCGTGTATGCGTATGGGAGGAGACTATAGAGAGACCTATAATGTTAATTTAATGTGGCGTGTATGTTTATAGGGGGAATAGAGAGAGACCTATAATGTTAATTTAATGTGCCGTGTATGTTTATAGGGGGAGACTATAGAGAGACCTATAATGTTAATTTAATGTGGCGTGTATGTTTATAGGGGGGAACAGAGAGAGACCTATAATGTTAATTTAATGTGCCGTGTATGTTTATAGGGGGAATAGAGAGAGACCTATAATGTTAATTTAATGTGGCGTGTATGCGTATGGGAGGAGACTATAGAGAGACCTATAATGTTAATTTAATGTGGCGTGTATGTTTATAGGGGGGAACAGAGAGAGACCTATAATGTTAATTTAATGTGGCGTGTATGTTTATAGGGGGAATAGAGAGAGACCTATAATGTTAATTTAATGTGGCGTGTATGCGTATGGGAGGAGACTATAGAGAGACCTATAATGTTAATTTAATGTGCCGTGTATGTTTATAGGGGGAATAGAGAGAGACCTATAATGTTAATTTAATGTGGCGTGTATGCGTATGGGAGGAGACTATAGAGAGACCTATAATGTTAATTTAATGTGGCGTGTATGCGTATGGGAGGAGACTATAGAGAGACCTATAATGTTAATTTAATGTTGCAGACCTGCCTCTGGACTGCAGTGGGCTCATCGACCGGGGACAGAAGAACAGCGGCATATATACAATCAAGCCCAATAACTCAGAACCATTTTACGTCTACTGCGAGATGACAAGCGGTATGACTCAAAGCATACCCCACAGCTCAAAACTGCAACGCAGCCTAATCATTTAATCAGTGATCAAGTGACATGAGGTGGGCCCCAGCAGGGAAATAACAATGTTGGAAACACAGGGGAAAAAATGTAGGAAAAACTGTGTCACTGATAATAAGAGTCCTATGTGGACTAAACTGCCTTAGTGGAATTGGCCTTTAGCTTTTCTCTTAGTGTTATTTGGTATGTTGAACTCAGCTGTAGAACACTCTGCACTACAGACGGTGCTGCTACAGTAATTCAGCGACGATTGGATGGATCTGTGGACTTCGACCAGACATGGGACAAGTACACAAAGGGATTTGGGGACCTGGAGAGTGAGTACTCATACAAACACCGAAAACCCAAAATCCAAAAAGTCGGGGCTCAAGTGTTCCACTCCAAATCAAATATAGTCAGTACTGTTCAAACAAAGTTGGGATTGAATTTGGAAAACAGGGAAAAATCTTTTCCTGTTTCACATTGTCTCTATGACATAAGCAAGAGAGGAGTGTGTACACAGACAGACAGTATGACTCACTGACATATCACTGGACTGGACTGGAAAACCTGTCCATAATCAGACAAGTCAAGCTTGGATTCAGGCGAACAGACAAAAAGTGACCTGTGCATAGTCATCTGTTCTGAGAGTTTTCTAAGCATAACTGAAAGCTTCATTATGATTTCATGACCTCAGAACACAGCTGCATCTCACCCACAGTGAGTCACGTGAGCCTCCAATCTTTACGTATGGGTCTAGTGAATGGACAGGAGACGGGTCATTTATAAAGCCTGGACAGAATTACAGTATAAGAGAGCTTAAAGTTATAGCTCTGAGTTCTGCTGCTTGCCTGAGCATGGTTAACATAGCACATGATTAATACAGATTTTTGGACAATTGGGAAACGTCTGCCAGCTAACCAGTGCCTGATCAGTCTCTCTGTGTTGTTTGTGTCACAGAGGAGTTTTGGCTGGGTCTGGAGAAGATTTATGCCATTTCCAGACAGGGAGAGTACATCCTACACATCCAGCTGGAGGACTGGAGAGAAGAGAGACGATTCGTGGAGTACACCTTTACTTTGGACGGCCCGTCGTCCGACTATACTCTTCACCTGGCGCACCTGTCAGGAAATCTGCCAGACATCATGGGTAACCACACTGGGGTGAGGTTCTCCACCAAAGACAATGACGTCCACGAAGTCTCCACCTGCACTCGCAACTACACAGGTGAGTTTACTACACAGGTACACAGCTTTGTGTTCTGGATCAGAAGATGAGTTTACTACACAGGTACACAGCTTTGTGTTCTGGTTCAGAAGATGAGTTTACTACACAGGTACACAGCTTTGTGTTCTGGTCCAGAAGATGAGTTTACTACACAGGTACACAGCTTTGTGTTCTGGTTCAGAAGATGAGTTTAGGATACACGTTTTTGGGTTGTGCTGAACAGAGCAGCCAAACAAAATAGCTATTAACTATAGACCCCAGTAAACTTCAGACCTAAATGAGCAAAATAAAGAGTACGCGGCAAGTTATTGCAGGTTTTTTTTTCATGTCAATCATTCATTCTATCCCCATGATTCAACGACTATCTGCAGGTCGGGGTCAGGCTTGGTTAGTACTTGGATGAGAGATCGCCTGGGAATATCAGGTGCTGTCAGCTTTTTTTGGGCCTAAAGGTTAGAGAACCGGGCTCATGACCAGAGGGTTGCCGGTTCGATTCCCAGAACATCTACGGCTGTGTGCCTTGTGTTAACTGTTAAGCGCCTTGAGCAAGGCATTTAACCCCAATGCTGCCCACTGCTCCTGCGTCTGGTGTGTGTGTTCACTACTGGTGTGTTGGATGGGTTAAATGCAGAGGACACATTGCTCACTGTTCACAGTGTGTGTGCGATCACAGAGATCTGCATTTACATTTACAGGTGGTTGGTGGTTCGGTGCCTGTGGGGACGCCAACCTTAACGGCAGTTATATGTGGCTACGCTCCAGGAACCACTCTCTGCGGAGGAAAGGGATATACTGGAGGTCTGAGAGAGGGATCTCCTATACCCTCAAGTCGACTAAAATCTCCATAAGGCCAACATTTCACTTCCAGTGATCCTCAACCTTCCCCCATCCCGGTTACTGTGGTAACCACAGCTGCCACGGTCAGACCAGAAACACTGACCCGTTAAAGACTGATGATGCAACCAATTCAGGCCAATGACCTGGGGCAGCCAATTCAGGCCAATGACCTGTGGCTGCAGATACACTGCATGTGTAGTTAGAACTTCATGTTTCTGTTCATGTGCAATCCTAACATTCACTGAGTCAATAATGATGTGATCAAAAATATTTAAGCAGATATTCAAAGCTAGGACAGTTCAGAATATACATATGCAAAATTGGTATCACATCTGGATGAAGGACAGGTATGTTTAGCATTTTTGTTTATTATTTGGGTTATCATTCAGCACACTTACCTTTTGTACCCATAAGCATTTCAACGAGTAGATTAGAACGCATACAAACACAGAGAATGTATGTCTTGTTTTTTCATGTATTTTAATGTAATACTGTGTTTAAGAGGTGCATTCATTACTGTGAAACAGCAACATTCACGGAGTGGGCTGTTTGACCACTTACATGGCTTCATTTACATTATTGAGTCATATTGACTCTTGGCTACTCTTTGAACATTCATGACCATCCTGTATATATTTTGTTGATTCTAAAATCTTTCTTTATCAAAGACTGTCTGGTGCACATCGTTAGGGAAATAAAACTAGAGAATTCAAACAGAATGGTTTGTCCTGCAGTGTGGTACCAAAACACAAAAAGAACAATATGCCCTTGATTCACTGCCAGGGAACACTACTGCCAGGGATCACTACTGCCAGGGATCACTACTGCCAGGGATCACTTTACACACTGCCAGGTATCACTACTGCCAGGGAACACTATTGCCAGGGATCACTACTGCCAGGGAACACTACTGCCAGGGGACACTTTACACACTGCCAGGGAACACTACTGCCAGGGAACACTATTGCCAGGGATCACTACTGCCAGGGAACACTACTGCCAGGGATCACTACTGCCAGGTATCACTACTGCCAGGGATCACTTTACACACTGCCAGGTATCACTACTGCCAGGGAACACTATTGCCAGGGATCACTACTGCCAGGGAACACTACTGCCAGGGGACACTTTACACACTGCCAGGTATCACTACTGCCAGGGAACACTATTGCCAGGGATCACTACTGCCAGGGAACACTACTGCCAGGGAACACTACTGCCAGGGATCTCTACTGCCAGGGATCACTTTACACACTGCCAGGGAACACTACTGCCAGGGAACACTACTGCCAGGGATCACTTTACACACTGCCAGGGAACACTACTGCCAGGGATGACTACTGCCAGGGAACACTATTGCCAGGGATCACTACTGCCAGGGAACACTACTGCCAGGGAACACTACTGCCAGGGATCTCTACTGCCAGGGATCACTTTACACACTGCCAGGGAACACTACTGCCAGGGATCACTTTACACACTGCCAGGGAACACTACTGCCAGGGATGACTACTGCCAGGGATGACTACTGCCAGGGATCACTACTGCCAGGGAACACTTTACACACTACTCTAGGGAAAAAGACATTTTTTCACCAAATGACACAGACATGTTTGAGTACTTTAAGATTGATGCAATCCATAGGACGGATAACTAGCATTTAGTGTAAACTGTCTCCAACAAATAATGTTAGTAATTTAAGACTATAAGCACATAATATGTTAAGGAGTCATATTTAGTGGTTACTGCAGCTTTCCACAAGTTTGCCCTGTCCGTGTCAAATCTTCCAATATGTTTAATATTCCAGTATATCTACAATATTGCTTACTTTTAATCATAAGTCATCCAGTATAATTTCAAAATAGAAAACGGAAATTTAGCAATTTAACGGTTGGCAAAGGTTGGTGTGTAAATGAATAAAGAGACAGCGGAGAGGTGACTGAGAGATAAGCATTAAATCAGTGCTGACTGATCAGAGTGTCTCTGCCATCAGACAGGCTCTGCTGCAGGTTAAACCATATGCTGTGTCCACACACACAGCTGATAAGGGTCTGTGAGTGAGCAACACTGACTAGAATAACAGACAACTGGGATTATGAGTCAGTCTAGAAGACAAGACCACTGGCTGTAAACAAAATTAGAGTGACGGTCAATATTATCTGATCCTCTGTGTGGGAGAGCTCACAGATACAGACAGAAACTAGCAAGTTACAATCAACCACACGTTCGCTGAAAAGCATTCTTAAGATCAAATACTAATTATATACTGCAATCCAAAGCCAAAAAATTCCAGAGCACAGATATTAAATGAAAGGGGAGTTTAGGCAGTAACAGCTGCCAAGGGCAGAGGTTTGTGTAAGCAGTCTTGCCTTTCTACAGTATAGCACAATGGCCTTGCTAGTTTCACCTACTGCTGTTGGATGTCTCTGTGGAGCTGTTGGACCATGTTACCTATAGATGGTGTTAGGTACGTAGACATCTCTGGCAGGGAATTCCAGAATCTCTCTGGTGGGTCGGACTCTGGTGTCAGGGTAAGGCTTGACCTGCAGGAGCTCAGGGGTCAAACAGTAGTGTGGGTTCTCAGGAGCTGGAGAAATGTCGATCTTCAGCTGGGCTGGACAGACCCACAGAGAGACATGAAACACGTTCAGAAAACCCACAGAGAGACATGAAACACAAAAGGGAAATAGACCCATAGAGAGACATGAAACACAAAGTGAGACATGAAACACAAAGTGAGACATGAAACACAAAGTGAGACATGAAACACAAAGTGAGACATGAAGCACGTTCAGAAAACACAGAGCGTCTCATACAAATCACTGTATATTTCCATCATCTGCCCTCAAAATCTAACACTCAAAATTCTGAAGTTTTTTTTTTTTTTTTTCACTTTACAACCTCAGTCAAACAAATATATTTATTCAAAATAAACAAAACAGAAGTTGTTCATTAAATCTGCCAGTAACACAAGAGTTTCCTACCAGTAATTGGCCGTAGGCGCCGTAATACTGACGAGGGCCTTCTCATGTCAGCCAGAAACTTGTACAGGTCTTCATCACTTAAGCGATCTCCCTCCTGCTCACCACACAGACCCAAAAAACAAACAAAACAAACACAAAAAACAGAACGTCTCTGTTACAGTTGTAATGCAGCTCTTCTGTTCTCATTCTGTTCTCATTCTGTTCTCATTCTGTTCTTATTCTGCTCTCATTCTGTTTCTCATTCTGTTCTCAGGCTACAATAACACTGTTACTGAGAACAGGGGCAAGTCCAGCTTCTTTAAAATGCTTTAGTGTCATGACCGTGTTTCTACAGCCCTAATCCCTGTATGCACACAGTGTGAGGCATGAGGGACCTGTTTAAAGAAGTTTGTGACTGTGAGAGTGGCAGGCCGGAAGCTGGTCAGATTGCACGACTCATCTCCACTGGTTGTTCTCTCCAGAGAGCGCCGACCAACGATGCTCGAGTTCCTTCGCTCTGACCAGGAACCCTTTCGCTCTAATACCATGTAAGTCAGAAATCACACAGGGCAATATTTACGTAAAAAACAAACAAATTGTTTATTAAGCTAACTGGCTAATTTTTAATTTGAAAGAAGTCATTAACACAATTATAGAATGAAAGATTACCCGTGTGTCTACTTTTACTAATATATGACTGATTATACATGTATTTCAGAGATATTTCATAGCCTTTCTGAGGGATCTCATGAAAGCACAGTTTACCTGGCAGACCCATCTCCAGTTCGGTGTCTCTCTCCAGACTGCCTGCACTATTCACTATGTTCATGAGGTGGATAGCCGTCCAGGCAAACGGCATGCGATAGCGACCCAGCCTCTGACAGAACTGCTCTGACTGACTCCGCAGTTTCTCCAACTTCTCTTTATTCTGCTCAAGATAGAAAAATGTCAAGATGTCTAAAATTTATATACAGTCAAAACATAACCAACAGATAATCAAGCAAAATGTTGCATAAAAGCCCCATAATAACAAAAGGCAGTGTTGTGACTGAAGATAAAGAGAGTTAAAGACTGAAACATCTGAATCTAACTGAGCAGCTCAGAAATAAACAGCTGCAGTAGAACTGAAAGTCTGTAAACAGACGCAAGGTCTTTTACTTTGGCAGCATCTGACTCTTTGAAGACCATGTAAGGCTCTGCACACTCTCCGATGTCTCCCTGCTGGAGCACTTTCTCCAACTACAGAAAAAACACAGAGCACACACACTCTCAGTCATAACTGCCCTGAGAACAGTTCATTCTGTGCATTAATCTGCATGTCCGATACAGTTCGTAGGCTCAGGCCATGCAGCGAGAGGAGCAGTCGCTGACCTTGATGACGAGGAAGACGTCCTGTGACGGGTACGTGATGGAGAAGATGGCAGAGCGGGCTAGAGTAGAGATGGCCGCTGACTGCACGTGGGGGCGGAGCATAGTTTTGACCTGCTCAGAGTTCAGGTCAAAAAAGAAGTTCTCTGATATCTGAAAGAGACAGAAGAGAGTGATGGAGTAAGACATCCAAACTAGCTTCTGTACAACAACACTGCTGCCCTCTAGTGTTAGAAACACCAAAGGGGAGGCTAAGAAATCATTAACATGCAACAAGGACAATCTGTTGTGCTTCTGAGAGAGCAAAATTAAACTAACTACTAACTAACTAACTAACATCCAAATAATTAAAAGCAATTGACATCAATGACACATTCATTTGTGTATGCTACTTAAATTCCACAAAGTCAAATACAGTTTGAAAAAATCTATTTCAGCTCCAATTCAATACTCTATTTCAGCTCCAATTAACGGTGCTGCAGAAAACTGTATTTCAATATTTAACATTTCAGATAAACAGCTCCTTCAAATCTACCGTGATCATACAATGAGTTCAGCACTCCTACCACTGGGCTACAATCAGTTTAAGTGATCAGTTTAAGTGAAAAGTCATAATTCTGTCCTCGCAGAGACAAACGAGGCCCCTTACCTTTTTCTTTTCCTTAGAGTCATATAAGGCCAGGCTTGCAAATATGGGCTCAATCTCGATCTCAAATCTTCAGACAGAGAAAACACACAGGTCAGGAAGAATGACAGGCCACCTCATACTGGCCTCTCAGCCACAGAAAAAAACTCTTCAAACACAAACATTGGACAGAACTTACTTCAAAGATAAACACTTGACAAGGAGTCTCTGGCCAAAGTGTTCTTTAGGGACCTCAGACACACAGTGCCGCTCAATAGGTTCCTCCTGGGAACAAAAAGAAGATTTAGAAGATAGCTTTAGAATTCACTTACAGAGATTAAACTTTGCACACAATAAAGAGAGAATAAAACTCATGGCTTACCATTAGCTTTATACAAAAAAAACCAGACACGGTTTCAAACAAAGTGTTTTCAAAAGAAAACAAAAGAAAAGAAAAGAAAAGAAAAGAAAAGAAAAGAAAAGAAAAGAAAAAAGTAAAGGAGAGCCTAGGGGTTGGAGGTTGGGGGCATCTTAGGAGTAAGGGTAATAATGATGATGGTGATGATGGCTCAGATTCAAACCTAAAACCTACATATTACTGCAAAAAGTGCCCAGTGTTGCTAACACACTTAGCTTTGCTCTACAGGAATCAGACAGACAGGGAACCCTCCCCACCATCACAGTTCAGTCACTCCTAATGTCAGTGAAACCCTCCCCACCATCACAGTTCAGTCACTCCTAATGTCAGTGAAACCCTCCCCACCATCACAGTTCAGTCACTCCTAATGTCAGTGAAACCCTCCCCACCATCACAGTTCAGTCACTCCTAATGTCAGTGAAACTCTCCCCACTATCACAGTTCAGTCACTCCTAATGTCAGTGAAACCCTCCCCACCATCACAGTTCAGTCACTCCTAATGTCAGTGAAACCCTCCCCACCATCACAGTTCAGTCACTCCTAATGTCAGTGAAACCCTCCCCACCATCACAGTTCAGTCACTCCTAATGTCAGTGAAACCCTCCCCACCATCACAGTTCAGTCACTCCTAATGTCAGTGAAACCCTCCCCACCATCACAGTTCAGTCACTCCTAATGTCAGTGAAACCCTCCCCACCATCACAGTTCAGTCACTCCTAATGTCAGTGAAACTCTCCCCACCATCACAGTTCAGTCACTCCTAATGTCAGTGAAACCCTCCCCACCATCACAGTTCAGCCACTCCTAATGTCAGTGAAATCCTCCCCACCATCACAGTTCAGTCACTCCTAATGTCAGTGAAACTCTCCCCACTATCACAGTTCAGTCACTCCTAATGTCAGTGAAACCCTCCCCACCATCACAGTTCAGTCACTCCTAATGTCAGTGAAACCCTCCCCACTATCACAGTTCAGTCACTCCTAATGTCAGTGAAACCCTCCCCACCATCACAGTTCAGTCACTCCTAATGTCAGTGAAACCCTCCCCACCATCACAGTTCAGTCACTCCTAATGTCAGTGAGGGGCCTGCCAGGCTGCAGGTCAATCCAAGGAGACAGCGTGGGCCTACACACACACTATGTTCCCATGGATATGTGTGTACACTGACAAGTGTCTGACATCACAGGTTATCAGAGGACTCATGTACAAGTCCTCATCCTCTTTGATTGGCTCAAAGTCTGTGCAGTACCAGGGTCTTATGGGAGAGTACAGGGAAAATAACACTCCATTCAACTAACACAGGAGCCTAAAGGCCGGCCGTCCTTAAGACCCCAGTGGAGCTAGTACCTCGTCCAATGCGGGATGGAGGGCAAAGAGTTCGCGGTGCCTGTGGGCCCTGCGCTGCTCCTCGTTGTGACGGTCAATCTCTTCATTGGGCACTCGGTCGAGCAGGTGTGGGATCAAGGCGTCGGGCTGAGAGTTCTTCAGATCAAATATACTGCAGGCCCAGCTGCCTCGAGGAGTGTCATCAATAGACATAGATCTCCGCTTTAGGTCGTCCTGCAACACACACACACACACACACACACACACACACACACGCATGCATGCATGACGCATGCAGACATGTAGACAGGCAGGCGTGCATGAAAGGTTCCTTCCTCTTATTTGCCCTCTATGTGCAATACTTATTATTTTTGTAACAAAACATAACAATTCAATGAATTAGCAAAGTTCAATGATTCAATGAATTAATAAAATAAATACATAAGAACACTCAACACAGTCCATATCTGTCAAGATTATTTCACTTACACAGTTCACATTACTTCATTTTACAAAGAACAATCTGACTGCATCTGCCATGTCTGCGTGTGTGCATGTGTGCGTGCGCATGTGTGTGTGTGTGTGTGTGTGTGTGTGTGTGGGGGTGGGGTAGGCTGTAAGGCATGTTATGAGGACTTATTTTTACCTGATCATCCTGGCTGTTGTCAGGCAGTTCATCAGACTCAAAAACCTGCTTGGGCAGACCTCTCTGTCTCTCCTTCTGCTTGTCCAGAGTGTTGGGGTTAAATCCTGTTCCCAGTTTATGGTACCTGTTAACAAAAAACACACAGGTGAGCAGGAACTGTATGACAATATATGACAGAAGTGCAGTAATATTATTGCACAGATAGGCGCTAGAGCTGTAATCTGTGCTGTAACTAGACAAACAGGGCTCTACATTATATCCCCTGATTCCAATAAAACCACAGCCCCAAACTAAACAGCCTGCTCCCAGGCAAGTGTTCACAGAAAAAAACAGTGTCTGAACCAAACTGGCCAATTAGGCTTGGCCTTAGGCACACATTAAAATTGGCAAAAAGAAAAAAGAAAAAAAGTTTAAAGACTGAAAATGAAAAATCCGGGTCAAATTAATCTGGGTAAAAAGTACATGTCAAACTGTCCCAAAAGTTCAACAACAAAGTTCATTAATATCCTGTGTTTAACCATGTTCTGTCAGCACAGAAGTTACTGGATTAAGATGAGGAAACTAAAGTATTAAAATAATGGTATTTGCTACTGGTTACAAAACTGCTCAAAGTGTAAAAAAAAAAAAAAAAACAACTGAATTTTATCCATTTGTATCCAGACGTCCAATAAAAACAGCGTGTGTTTCTAAGCAGCAGCGCCCCATATGAAGTCCCAGGGTGAGTCAGCTGGCCAGGGGACCTATTGGAGAGTCTTACTTGCGGTTGACTATGGCCCAGTCTTCAGTGTAGGATCTGATACAGTCTCTTACATGTGCATCATGGTCACTGGAAAGCAAAGTTTCAGAAATAAAATGTTTTCTCTCATTTTACAAAACACAAGAGAAAATTCTAACACACCGACAAGTTTGACACAAATTTCCCTGACAGAACTAAATACAACTGAGGAGGTTTCTGCTGAGGTAACACTGAGGGGAACAGAGAATGCCTCTACACCCTCAGTCTGGCCAAAAAAGTGGAGTGCCCTTTTATCAGAGAATCAATACTGTGACTCTGCTAATGAATGACATTTGAGTTCAGATCAAATCACTGACACAAATATGAACTTTGTTAGAACGGTCTGTTTTTACGCAGAGAGGGCGATTACAATTACACAGCTATAAATTATGTCTCTCTCCCTTACTTACAAACACACATCCAGCCTCATGGATGCTCCCAGTCCAAGCAAGTCAAAAAAGTTCTCTCACTTGATTTTCCAAAATCACTGCAATGACCTTAAACTTAAACTGGGGAGTAACCTAATCTAGTCAGATTAAAATCCCTAAAGCAATCTGTGTACAACAGACTGGGAATAAATTAGACTGTCAGTTATACTGGGAATAAGTTAGACTGTCAGTTATACTGGGAATAAGTTAGACTGTCAGTTACACTGAATAAGTTGGACTGTCAGTTACACTGGTAATAAATTAGACTGTCAGTTACACTGGTAATAAATTAGACTGTCAGTTATACTGGGAATAAATTAGACTGTCAGTTACACTGGTAATAAATTAGACTGTCAGTTATACTGGGAATAAGTTAGACTGTCAGTTACACTGGTAATAAATTAGACTGTCAGTTACACTGGTAATAAATTAGACTGTCAGTTATACCGGGAATAAGTTAGACTGTTAGAAGTTAGACACACACACACACACACACACACACACACACCACATAGCACTCCTAAACTGACCCATCCTCTGCCACGGCCTGTCCCAGTGTACGGCATTCCCTGGGCATGTACACAACTTCAATGTCATCAGGAGGGAACTCCACCAAATCTCGGAGCGGACCTGATTCTATGACAGGGGGATGACTGAGGAGGTATTCCTCAAAATCCACTGGATCCACTGCCTCAGACAGCGGAACCTGCCAGAGCGAAAAAACACATCCATCACCATCTTCAACATGAAAGAATGTTTGACGACAACTCATATCACAGTGGTATACAGCTGAGAGCAGTAAGAAAAACGGATTTTGAACTGGATGAACTGGCAGTGTCTGACTGACCGTCTAAGAAATGCATGACTGCAGGACATGTCAAATAAAAGACAGCTAGATAACACTACACCAGGCAGAGACTTATTTCTGTGACTTTAGATAACACTAAACCAGGCAGGCACTTATTTCTGTGACTTTAGATAACACTACACCAGGCAGGGACTTATTTCTGTGACTTTCAGTGCACACACACACCAGGAACGTTTCCATGTTATCAGTAAGTACGTAAGTAGGTAGCTGTCTTACCATGTTATCAGTACAGAAGAGAGCTCTTTCACTATGTTATCAGTACAGAAGAGAGCTCTTTCACTATGTTATCAGTACAGAAGAGAGCTCTTTCACAATGTTATCAGTAACAGAACAGAACTGTGTTATTGTGTTGCATTGTTATTGTGTTAGTGGATTTATGTGTTGTTTTATTAATGTGTTGTTGTGTTATTGTTGTGACTATATTGTGTTAATCTGGGACCCACTGAACTGTTTTATTATTGTGTGGGAGTGTTGATGTTTTACTGTAATATGTGATTGTTTAATGCTGGACTCACTGTGTTGTGCTGGACTCACTGTGTTGTGTTGTTGTTGTGTCACTGTAATGTGTGACTGTTCAATGCTGGACTCACTGTGTTGTGCTGGACTCACTGTGTTGTATTTTTGTTGTGTTGTTGTGTTATTGTAATGCGTGACTGTTCAATGCTGGACTCACTGTGTTGTGTTGTTGTTGTGTTGTTGTGTTATTGTAATGCGTGACTGTTCAATGTTGGACTCACTGTGTTGTGTTGTTGTTGTGTTGTTGTGTTATTGTAATGCGTGACTGTTCAATGCTGGACTCACAGTGTTGTGTTGTTGTTGTGTTGTTGTGTCATTGTAATGCGTGACTGTTCAATGCTGGACTCACTGTGTTGTGTTGTTGTTGTGTCGTTGTAATGCGTGACTGTTCAATGCTGGACTCACTGTGTTGTATTTTTGTTGTGTTGTTGTGTCATTGTAATGCGTGACTGTTCAATGCTGGACTCACTGTGTTGTGTTGTTGTGTTGTTGTAATGCATGACTGTTCAATGCTGGACTCACTGTGTTGTGTTGTTGTTGTGTTGTTGTTGTGTTGTTGTGTCATTGTAATGCGTGACTGTTCAATGCTGGACTCACTGTGTTGTGTTGTTGTTGTGTTGTTGTTGTGTTGTTGTTGTGTTGTTGTGTCTTAGTGTAATGTGTGACTGTTCAATGCTGGACTCACAGTGTTGTGTTGTTGTTGTGTTGTTGTGTTATTGTAATGCGTGACTGTTCAATGCTGGACTCACTGTGTTGTGTTGTTGTTGTGTTATTGTAATGCGTGACTGTTCAATGCTGGACTCACTGTGTTGTGTTGTTGTTGTGTTGTTGTTGTGTTGTTGTGTCTTAGTGTAATGTGTGACTGTTCAATGCTGGACTCACAGTGTTGTGTTGTTGTTGTGTTGTTGTGTTATTGTAATGCGTGACTGTTCAATGCTGGACTCACAGTGTTGTGTTGTTGTTGTGTTGTTGTGTTATTGTAATGCATGACTGTTCAATGCTGGACTCACTGTGTTGTGTTGTTGTTGTGTTGTTGTAATGCATGACTGTTCAATGCTG